>NW_024098598.1:0-5097 GCF_016545835.1 Crotalus tigris | reverse complement strand
CATGAACCCGATGTGCAAAGTGGACATTGGCAACAAACAGGGAGTGCTTGGAAATGGTTAGGAGGGCACTGACCTTTCTAGCCTGCCCTATCTATGTTTCTGGGTAAAATACATGGGAAAATCCTATTTGGGAAAATTCCACTTAGGGTTAGGGTTAGGTGACCATGAACACGGAGAGCACAATGGACATTGGCAACAAACAGGGAGTGCTTGCAAAAGGTTAGGAGGGCACTGACTTTTCTAGACTGCCCTATCTATGTTTCTGGGTACAATACATGGAAAAATCCTATTTGGGAAAATTCCACTTAGGGTTAGGTCACCAAGAACACGGAGAGCAAAACGGATATTGGCAACAAACAGGGAGTGCTTGCAAAAGGTTAGGAGGGCACTGATTTTTCTAGACTGCCCTATCTATGTTTCTGGGTAAAATACATGGGAAAATCCTATTTGGGAAAATTCCACTTAGGGTTAGGGTTAGGTCACCATGAACTCCGAGAGCAAACTGGACATTGGCAACAAACAGGGAGTATTGGAAATGATTAGGAGGACACTGAACTTTCTAGGCTGCCCTATCTATGTTTCCTGGTAAAATACATGGGAAAATCCTATTTCTGAGAATTCCACTTAGGGCTAGGGTTAGGTCACGATGAACTCCGAGAGCAAAAGGGACATTGGCAACAAACAGGGAGTGCTTGGAAATGGTTAGGAGGGCACTGAATTTTCTAGGCTGCCATATCTATTTGGTAAAATACATGGGAAAATCCTATTTGGGAAAATTCCACTTAGGGTTACGGTTAGGTCACCATGAATTTGATGTGCAAAGTGGACATTGGCAACAAACAGGGAGTGCTTGGAAATGGTTAGGAGGGCACCTGACTCTTTCTAGGCTTGCCCTATCTATGTTTTCCGGGTAATAATACATGGAAAATCCGACTTGTGAAAATTTCACTTAGGGGTATGGTTGTTCAACATGAACACAAGAGCAAAATGACACTGGCAACAAACAGGAATTTTGGAATGTTAGGATGGCACTAACTTTTCTTGATCTGCCCTATCTATGTTTCCTGGTAAATACATGTCAGAAATCCTATTTTGGGGGAGAATGCCACTTAGGGTTAGGTTAGGTCCCACGATGAACCTCCGAGAGCAAAAGGACATTTGCAACAAACAGGGTAGTGCTTGAAATGGTTAGGAGGGCACTGACCTTTCTAGGCTGCCATATCTATTTGGTAAAATACATGGGAAAATCCTATTTGGGAAAATTCCACTTAGGGTTACGGTTAGGTCACCATGAATTCGATGTGCAAAGTGGACATTGGCAACAAACAGGGAGTGCTTGGAAATGGTTAGAAGCGGACTGATTTTTCTAGGCTGCCCTATCTATGTTTCCTGGTAAAATACATGGGAAAATCCTATTTGGGAAAATTCCACTTAGGGTTAGGGTTAGGTGACCATGAACACGGAGAGCACAATGGACATTGGCAACAAACAGGGAGTGCTTGCAAAATATTAGGAGGGCACTGACTTTTCTAGACTGCCCTATCTATGTTTCTGGGTAGAATACATGGAAAAATCCTATTTGGGAAAATTCCACTTAGGGTTAGGTCACCAAGAACACGAAGAGCAAAACGGACATTGGCAACAAACAGGGAGTGCTTGCAAAAGGTTAGGAGGGCACTGACTTTTCTAGACTGCCCTATCTATGTGTCTGGGTAAAATACATGGAAAAATCCTATTTGGGAAAATTCCACTTAGGGTTAGGGTTAGGTCACCATGAACTCCGAGAGCAAACGTGGATATTGGCACAAACCAGGGAGTTCTGTGGAAATGGTTAGGAGGGCACTAACCTTTCTAGGCTGTCCTATCTATGTTTCTGGGTAAAATATATGGGAAAATCCTATTTGGGAAAACTCACTTAGGCTTAGGGTTAGGTTACCATGAACACGAAGAGCAAAATGGACATTGGCAACAAAGAGGGAGTGCTTGGAAAAGGTTAGGAGGGCACTGACTTTTCTAGACAGCCCTATATATGTTTCTGGGTAAAATAGATGGAAAAATCCTATTTGGGAATATTCCACTTACGGTTAGGATTAGGTCACCATGAACTCGATGTGCAAAGTGGACATTGGGAACAAACAGGGAGTGCTTGGAAAAGGTTAGGAGGGCACTAAATTTTCTTGGCTGCCCTATCTATGTTTCCTGGTAAAATACATGGGAAAATCCTATTTGGGAAAATTCCACTTAGGGTTAGGGTTAGGCCACCATGAACCCGATGTGCAAAGTGGACATTGGCAACAAACAGGGAGTTCTGGGAAATGGTTAGGAGGGCACTGACCTTTCTAGCCTGCCCTATCTATGTTTCTGGGTAAAATACATGGGAAAATCCTATTTGGGAAAATTCGACTTAGGGTTAGGGTTAGGTGACCATGAACACGGAGAGCACAATGGACATTGGCAACAAACAGGGAGTGCTTGCAAAAGGATAGGAGGGCACTGACTTTTCTAGACTGCCCTATCTATGTTTCTGGGTAGAATACATGGAAAAATCCTATTTGGGAAAATTCCACTTAGGGTTAGGTCACCAAGAACACGGAGAGCAAAACGGACATTGGCAACAAACAGGGAGTGCTTGCAAAAGGTTAGGAGGGCACTGACTTTTCTAGACTTCCCTATCGATCTTTCTGGGTAAAATACATGGAAAAATCCTATTTGGGAAAATTCCACTTAGGGTTAGGGTTAGGTCACCATGAACTCCGAGAGCAAACTGGATATTGGCAACAAACAGGGAGTGCTTGGAAATGGTTAGGAGGGCACTGACCTTTCTAGGCTGCCCTATCTATGTTTCCGGGTAAAATACATGGGAAAATCCTATTTGGGAAAATTTCACTTAGGGGTAGGGTTAGGTCACCATGAACACGAAGAGCAAAATGGACACTGGCAACAAACAGGGAATGTTTGGAAAAGGTTAGGAGGGCACTAACTTTTCTTGACTGCCCTATCTATGTTTCCTGGTAAAATACATGGGAAAATCCTATTTGGGAGAATTCCACTTAGGGTTAGGGTTAGGTCACGATGAACTCCAAGAGCAAAATGGACCTTGGCAACAAACAGGGAGTGCATGGAAATGGTTAGGAGGGCACTGACTTTTCTAGGCTGCCCTATCTATTTGGTAAAATACATGGGAAAATCCTATTTGGGAAAATTCCACTTAGGGTTAGGGTTAGGTCACCATGAACCCGATGTGCAAAGTGGACATTGGCAACAAACAGGGAGTGCTTGGAAATGGTTAGGAGGGCACTGACCTTTCTAGCCTGCCCTATCTATGTTTCTGGGTAAAATACATGGGAAAATCCTATTTGGGAAAATTCGACTTAGGGTTAGGGTTAGGTGACCATGAACACGGAGAGCACAATGGACATTGGCAACAAACAGGGAGTGCTTGCAAAAGGTTAGGAGGGCACTGACTTTTCTAGACTGCCCTATCTATGTTTCTGGGTACAATACATGGAAAAATCCTATTTGGGAAAATTCCACTTAGGGTTAGGTCACCAAGAACACGGAGAGCAAAACGGACATTGGCAACAAACAGGGAGTGCTTGCAAAAGGTTAGGAGGGCACTGACTTTTCTAGACTGCCCTATCTATGTTTCCTGGTAAAATACATGGGAAAATCCTATTTCTGAGAATTCCACTTAGGGCTAGGGTTAGGTCACGATGAACTCCGAGAGCAAAAGGGACATTGGCAACAAACAGGGAGTGCTTGGAAATGGTTAGGAGGGCACTGACTTTTCTAGGCTGCCATATCTATGTTTCCGGGTAAAATACATGGGAAAATCCTATTTGGGAAAATTTCACTTAGGGTTAGGGTTAGGTCACCATGAACACGAAGAGCAAAATGGACACTGGCAACAAACAGGGAATGTTTGGAAAAGGTTAGGAGGGCACTAACTTTTCTTGACTGCCCTATCTATGTTTCCTGGTACAATACATGGGAAAATCCTATTTGGGAGAATTCCACTTAGGGTTAGGGTTAGGTCACGATAACTCCAGAGCAAAATGGACCTTTGGCAACAAACAGGAGTGCATGCAATGGTTAGGATGGCACTTCTACTTTTCTAGCTTGCCCATCTATTTGGTTTAAAATACATGGGAAAATCCTATTTAGGAAAATTCCACTTAGGGTTAGGTCACCATGAACTCGGTGTGCAAAGTGGACATTGGCAACAAACAGGGAGTGCTTGGAAAAGTTTAGGAGGCACTGACCTTTCTAGGCTGCCCTATTTATGTTTCCGGGTAAAATACAAGGGAGAATCCTATTTGGGAAAATTCCAGTTAGGGTTAGGGTTAGGTGACCATGAACACGGAGAGCAAAATGGACATTGGCAACAAACAGGGAGTGCTTGGAAAGGTTAGGAGGGCACTGACTTTTTCTAGACCTGCCTATCTATGTTCTGGGTAGCAATACATGGAACATCCTATTTGGGAAATTCATCTTAGGGTTAGTGTCACCAGAACACGGAGGCAAGCACAACGGACATTGGCAACAAACAGGGAGTGCTTTGCAAAATGTTATGCGGGACCTGACTTTTCTAGACTGCCCTATCTATGTTTCCTGTTAAAATGACATGGAAAATCCTTTCTGAGAATTTCCACTTTAGGGCTAGTGTTAGGTCACGATGACTCCGAGAGCAAAAGGGACATTGGCAACAAACAGGGAGTGCTTGGAAATGGTTAGAGGGCCTGAATTTCTAGCTGCCATTATCTATTTGTAAATACATGGGAAGATCCCATTGGAGGAAAAGTCCACTTAGGGTTCCGGTTAGGTCACCATGAACCCATACAGCAAAATGGACATCACCAACAAATTCAGAGTGCTTGGGTAGGGTTAGGAGGGCACTGACTTTTCTTACCTGCCCTATATATGTTTCCTGGTAAAATACATGGGAAAATCCCATTGGAGGAAAATTCCACTTAGGGTAAGGGTTAGGTCACCATGAACTCATACAGCAAAATGGACAGCACCAACAAATTCAAAGTGCTTGGGTAGGGTTAGGAGGGCACTGCCTTTTCTTGACTGCCCTATCTATGTTTCCTGGTA
>NW_024098597.1:0-32363 GCF_016545835.1 Crotalus tigris | reverse complement strand
GATAGGCACTTGGGTGAAGAGGGATATGACATCGAAGCTCACGAGTAGGTCGCTGGGCTGTAAGTTTTGTTTCTTTATGATCTCTATAAACTGGAATGAGTTTTTTTTACGTGTGAGGTGATGGATTCTGCATAGGGCTGTAGTTGTTTGGCGAGAAATTTGGCTAGGTTTTGTAGAGGTGAGCCTATGGAGCTGACGATAGGTCTGAGTGGGGTTCCTTCCTTGTGTATCTTGGGGAGACCATAGAGTTTGGGGCATCTGGATGATTTCTCTCTGGGAATGATTCTTTGCTGGATCTCTTCGCTAATGGGGGAGGTTTTTATTTTGGATCTGGTGGTTTTTTCAGGTAGGTGGTGGGATCTGTATTTAGGGTTTTGTATGTGGAGTCTTGGAGTAGGTTGGTTAATTTGGTTTGGTAGTCAGATGTGTTCATAACCACCGTGGTGTTGCCCTTGTCTGCTGGTAGGATTATTATGCTGGTGTCTTCTTTAAGGTTACGAAGTGCTGTCTGTCTCATTTGGGTAAGTTGCTTGTGGGTGGCTTGCGGTTGCAGAGGATGTTGGTGATTTCGAGGTCTACGAAATCCCATGCACCACTTGTCCCTACCACATACATCGTGACAAACAACAGAAGAATACGTGCACGCATTGAAGAACATAAGAACTCAGTCAAAAAAGAGGAACCAACATCTTCCATGGTCCAACACCTTAAAGCCACAGGACATGAAATTGACTTTAAAAATACCAGAACCATTGCCAAAAGTGAACATTTTAATAACAGAATAATCAAAGAAGCCATCGAGATAGAAAAACGCCCACACAGCATGAACAAGCGAGATGATACCTCCCGCCTACCAGCCATTTGGAAACCCGCCATCATTGACAAACGACTCCCTAACACAAAAAATGATACCAGACCCACACTCACAAAAACCACACAGGAGGTCACCACCAAACATCCACGCAAAAAACAAACCCAAAGCCACACTGACTATGAGGCACGACCACAAACCAGAAGCCAGACCAAAGCTGCATCATTAGCCACTTTAAACCCCCCCAATCCATACATGAAGCAAACTGACACCCTCCATGAAGAGGAAGCACGACCACGAACGCGAAGCCAAGGACTGGCAGGGCAGCCCCAAATCTTGAATCCCTCTGCAACTCAGACTAACCTGAGCACAACCAAACAGAACACGTACCCCAAAGACAATTCAGAGCACAGGCCAACCCCTCAGCCAAAGCAGAGCACAGCCAAACCCCCCAGCAATCAGAGCACAGCCACGCCCCTAACCAATCAGAACACAACATCCACCCAACAGACCACAGCAAGCTCCCACCCAAGTTTCGCAGTTCATACCCCCACACTGGCACGTTAAAAGGAAGAAAACAGCTAAGATCCACACATGGCTGCTCGACTCGGCACGAAGCTGAAAGCACAGCCTGAAGATGACGAATGAGGACTTCGTCGAACGTCGCCAAGACACTTCCAATTTGATTCAGAAGAAAACCCGAATAACCAAAGACCTACATACGAACACCCGCGAAAACCTCAGAAAACAAATATTTCACCTCTACGGGGAGGAAATTCACCAACTGACCAGGACCTATAAAAAACTTGAAGTCCAAAGAGCTTTCATTTTATGTGACCTCGCATTCCTACGCAACTGCCAAGATCAAAATTTAATCCCAATATGTTTCCAATTGAAATTCCACTCCAAATCTGCAGCCACCAAACACATGCTGAAAAGAACAGAATTGGCCCTAATCAGAAATGAACTTCACACAAAAAGATTCCTCCTAGACAGAATTAACAAAGATCTCCTCACACTCCACCTCAAACTCAGCAACAAGATCCACCCCGCACTTTGGGACAAATCCAAACAACTTGCCGTCTGGAGAGCCGAAACACAGACCACCCTCAAGACAGATACACACACCAACAAACTCCGAAGACTACAAGAACGCCAGAAACAAACCCCTCCTCCCTCACAGCCACACATGAAGCAGACAGTGCAGAACATCTCAGATAGGATCCTCACCAAAGCCGAAACCAATGTCCTTTCCAAAGGATTCAACTTTGCAGTCGCTCCCAAACACATCCCCACTGAAACCATTATATGTGGAGTTGAAACCAGCCTGACTAAAATCAACCCCGACGACGCCAACAGAAACAGACTCGAAATCACCAACATCCTCTGCACCAGCAAGCCACCCAAAAGCAACTTACCCAAAGAGGAACAGACAGCACTACGTAACCTGAAAGAAGACACCAGCATAATAATCCTACCAGCAGACAAGGGCAACGCCACGGTGGTTATGAACACATCTGACTACCAAAACAAATTAACCAACCTACTCCAAGACTCCACATACAAACCCCTAAATACAGATCCCACCACCTACCTGGAAAAAACCACCAGAACCAAGATAAAAGCCTCCCCCATTAGCGAAGAGATCCAGCAAAGAATCATTCCCAGAGAGAAATCATCCAGATGCCAAACTTCTATGTCTCCCCAAGATTACACAAGAAGGAACCCCATCAGACATATAGTAGCTGCATAGGCCTCACTCTACAAAAACCTAGCCAAATTTCTCGCCAAAACAACTACAGCCTAGGCAGAATCTCATTACCTCACAGTCAAAAAATCCAATCCAGTTTATAGAAGAGTCATAAAGAACAAAATTACAGACCAGGACCTACTAGTTGAGCTTCGATGTCATATCCCTCTTCACCCAAGTGCCTATCAAAGAAGCCTTGACAGCTATTCAAAACAAATATAACCCCCCCCAAACACATCTTAGATCTGACCAACCACTGCCTATCCAACACATACTTCATCGATAATGGACAAAAATACAAACAAACAGAAGGAGCACCCATGGGATCACCCCTCTCACCTGTCATTGCCAACCTCTACATGGAACACTTTGAAACCCAAGCTCTAGAAAAATCGGATCACAAACCCAAACTCTGGCTCAGATACGTAGACGACACCTTCATAATCTGGCCACATGGGAAAGAAAAACTGGACAACTTCCTCACACACCTCAACAGCTACACCCCAAAATACAGTTCACCATGGAAATAGAAGCTAACAACCAACTTCCCTTCCTGGGTGTCTTAGTCTACAAGAAATCCAAAGGTCTTCCATAGGACACAACCATACTACCACGAAGCAAACACACACATAAACCCGCATATCATGCACGCTCTAGTCACACACCAGCCCAGCTACAGATCAAACTCTTAGCCAAAGACACCATCTCCAGATACAAAAACGATTAGTGACGAACAACACCTAAAACCCACACTACCACTCTCACCAATGTACTAACATCCAATGGATTCCTAGAAAATAAGATCAAACCTAATCCAAAAGAAACCCCATAAATCCAAGAACAAAGAAACCAAGAAAACGCAAAGCCATCCTCCTACATATAAAAAGGCACACACGACAGAATCAGTAAGATCACCATAAACACAACATACAAAACAGCATTTGCCACAAACAAGAAAAATATCCACCATCCTTTATAGAAACCCCAAAAGATAATAATTGAATTAGAAAATCAAGGAGTATACGAAATCCCATGCACCACTTGTCCCACCACATACATCGGACAAACCAACAGAAGAATAAGTGCACGCATTGAAGAACATAAGAACTCAATCAAAAAAGAGGAACCAACAACTTCCCTGGTCCAACACCTTAAAGCTACAGGACATGAAATTGACTTTAAAAATACCAGAACCATTGCCAAAAGTGAACATTTTAATAACAGAATAATCAGAGAAGCCATCGAGATAGAAAAACGCCAACACAGCATGAACAAGCGAGATGATACCTCCCGCCTACCAGCCATTTGGAAACCCGCCCTCATTGACAAACGACTCCCTAACACAAAAAATGATACCAGACCACACAGGAGGTCACTACCAAACACCCACGCAAAAAACAAACCCAAAGCCACACTGACTATGAGGCACGACCACAAACCAGAAGCCAGACCACAGCTGCATCATTAGCCACTTTAAACCCCCCCAATCCATACATGAAGCAAACTGACACCCTCCATGAAGAAGAAGCACGACCACGAACGCGAAGCCAAGGAATGGCAGGGCAGCCCAAAAAAGCTCCCATCCAATCAGTTCATAACCCCACTGGCAGTTAAAAGGAAGAAACAGCTAAGACCACACATTGCTGCTCGAGGCACGAAGCTGAAAGCACCAGCCTGAAGATGACGAATGGGACTTCGTCGAAACGTCTCCAAGACACTTCCAACTTTACGTGGGAGAAAACCCGAACAACCAAAGACCTACTATATTATATCTACTATTATATTATATATATATATATAATATTATATATGTATATATATAGATATATAATATATAATATATATATATATATTATATATACATACATACATACACACACACACACACACACACATTGTTTATTCTTATTTAATTTTTAATTTATTTGTTCTCCATCTCACAGTTTATGGCAATTCTGTTTCTTGCCATTAGAGCCACTGGAGAAATGTATCATCCCTTCATATTTTTGAAAAAGCTATGTATCCCTTTAACCTTGTCTTCTGCAAGTTAAACATTTCAATTGTTACACATAGGACTTCATTTTGAGTCCTTTCAAGATTTTAGTAGCCATTTTCTGGACCAGTTCCAATTTATGATTTTTTTGTAAAAGAAAAGAAAAGAACTGGTGTGCAGAACTGAATGCAATACTTCAAGTTAACCTGACCATATACCATGTTTTCCTGAAAGTAAGACCCTATCTTACTTTCTTTTGGGCTCTGAAATAAGCAGAAGGTTTTACTTTCGGGGACAGCTTACTTTTTGCTGGTACTGGCACCAATAGGCGCGAGCATGCGGGGTGGGGTGGGGACTGTGCATGGGGTGGAGAAGCAATGCGGCAGTGAGAGCATGGTGGTGGACCAGATATGGTACTGGTATGGCCATGGTGGGCGGTGGTGGAAAGGATGCTGACCCTGGTGCTGGGCGAGTTGGCAACCGCCAGAATGCCACACCTGCTGCCGGCCTGCCAGGGCCCTTTGCCAGTGACTGCTGGTGGAACTGGCTACTGCTGGCCCCATCCTCTCCATCCCACCACCTGCTTGCCTGCAGCCACAATGAACCAAACCCTCAGCAAGCCCCAGCCTCTGCCTGCCTGAATGCTGGCCCTACTGACATTTCTCAGCTGCGTTGGGTATCATGCGACTACCAAGTGGTTGCCCTTGTTGCTGGCCTTGTGGAGCTCTTTGCCCTCTGCCGGCATGCCTACTCAATGCTGCAGGCACCAGGCTAAGGGCTGAACCTGGCACTCTTTGGGCTCTGGCGGGTGCTGCATCTTTCATACCAGCTGGATGCTTTTGGCCTTTACTGGCTGCTTCTGCCAAATCACCTTCTGCCTGGCTGGTGGTTGCCACCATGAGGTTAGGAGGCGAAGCAGGTGGCAGGGGTTGGAGTTGCTTCCCTCTGCCTGCTGGACACCTGCTGAAGCCTTTCATGGTAAGGTTGCCATGCCCCCCCCCTGCCCAGATGCCCTCGCCTCCCCAAGCGATTTTTACTAACCTGCCTTTCAACTGCATTGTGTTTCTCCGTTTCCTTCTCAGCCTTTGCTGTGTGTTTGTGGGACAAAAAAAAGAAAAGTTCAATCAGACTTTCTAACTTTGTGAGATCTCACGAGAAGTTAGAAAGTCTGATTGAACTTTTCTTTTTTGTCCCACAAACATGCGGCAAAGGCTGAGAAGTGAACGGAGGAACAGAATGCAGCTGAAAAGCAGGTTAGTACAGAAAAAAAAATGCTTGGGGAGGTGAGGGCATGTGGGCGGGGGCGTGGCAACTTTATCCTGCATGGCTTTGGCAGGTGTCTTGCAGGCAGAGGAAAGCAACTCTACCCCCCCCCCCACGACCTGCTTCGTCTCCTTAACTCATGGTGGTAGTGGCAAAAGGCGATCCAGCAGGAGCAGCCGGTAAAGGCCAAAAGTGCCCAGCTGGTATGAAAGGTGCAGTGTCCGCCAGGGCCCAAAGAGCACCAGGTTCAGCCCTTAGCTCGGTGCCTGCAGCACCAAGTAGGCATGCAGGTTGGCAGCACTCACCAGCCCAAAGGCAAAGGCGTGGGTGGCGCGGTTTTACTGGTGGCCACTGGTGAAGGGGGGCCTCCAGGGAAGATCTGGGCCAACTCACTCTGCATCAGGCAGGAGCAGCCACCTGGGCAGCCCAGAGCAGCACAGCCAGGAGAGCAAAGAGCCATACAAGGCCAGCACCACGGGCAGCCACTTGGTGGCCGCATGGCACCAGACGCGGCTGAGAAATGTCCTAGCAGCAGTAGGGCCAGCAGGCAGGGTGATCGGAGGCTGGGGCTCACTGAAGGTTTGGTTCGTTATGGCCGCAGACAAGCAGATGGTGGGACAGAGAGGGCAGGGCCGGTGGTAGCTGGTTCCACTGGCAGCCGCTGGTGAAGGGCTCTGGCAGGCTGACAGCGGGGAGGGGTGCTCCAGCAACTGCATGGAAGATCTGGGCTGACTCACCCCACCCAGTGCTAGAGCTTACTTTCGAGGGATGGCCTATATTAGGCCCATCCCCCCACCCAGTGCTAGAGCTTACTTTCGAGGGATGGCCTATATTAGGCCCATCCCCCCAAAATCAGCTGGGGCTTACTTTTTGAGTAGGGTTTACTTTCAGGGAAACACAGTAATTACTTCCAGCAATCTGGACTCTCCTTTTTGATACACCTCAAGATGGTGTTGGTCTACTTTGCAGCTGTTGGAGTATGTTGAGCTTGTGATTCACTAGTACACCCAAATCCTTCTCACGTGTGAATCAGATCTCCCTATCCTGTCTTGTTTCTTATATTTTTTTTAACTTAAATGCATGACTTCACATTTCTCCATACGAAATTTCATTATGTTTGATTCCACATATTATTCTAGCTTATCTGAATGGGGGTGGGAGTTGTATTCTTAGAAGTATTAGCCACTTCTCCTTGCTGGCATTCCTGTCATCCCTAGTCCTTCTTTTCATTAAAGTAGACATACCCAATTCTAGCAACTGTTCTTTATACGTTTTAGCCTCCAGTCCTCTAATCATCTTTGTTGCTCTTATCTGCACTTTTTCTAGAGTCTCAACATTTTTTTATATCATTTATAAAAGTATTGAACAGCACTGGGCCCAAAGCAATGCCCTGTAGCATCCCATTGGAGATGTCTCTCTAGGTAGATTTGATACATTTTATAGCTATCTTTTGAATACAATCTTTGAGCCTACTGTGGATCCACCTACATTTGAGTTGTCAAACCTGTACTTGTCTATTTAGTTATTAAAAATGCTATAAGAGACTTGTAAAAAATAGGTTGTGCTGTTTTGTGTTGCAATGCAATGCTAAAGTATAAATTGAAGCTAATCAAAAATGCATTGGTGATTCTTCTTATTAGGGTCAAACACTAATGTTACATTTTTATTTTATGGACTACATTGACTCATAGTTTATTTCCAGAATCAATTTAGCATAAACTTTTAACCTTTAAATAAGCACTGGAATATTCAAAGGATTGCTGAGCTGTTTAAATGGCTGCCTGTGTATTAAGATTTTCAACAGAGACTGCTCCTGCCTTAATTTGAGGAATTATAGTTGACGCCAGAGGCAAAGGTTTACTCAGCAATAGCATCTTAATGTGGGATATTACCATTAATGAGATATATCTAATGTTTGGTATTGTTTCAATAAAAGGTGAAGGTATTTATATATTTTTAATCCACTTAAACTCCTATACTATTCTTATACATTTAATCAATGATGCTACTCCTTTCTATTGTGATGCTTTAATGTTCCTGTTTTATTATACTGATTTTAATATGTGAAGTGCAATTTTTAATATTTGCATGTTATTCTAGAACCCTATTGAAGAAAACGAAATATATCAAGTACATAATTAAAGATAAACTGCTCATTAATTTGATTTTTGTGGTTCCTTTAATTCACAGGATATTATCTGTGTAAGAATCAATGACCTTTAAAATGTAGCTTTTATAGCAGTGCTTTTTTCATGTGATCAAGATGCATGGCTTCCATTTCATGCTTTTAAATGGAATGACTGCAGACTTTGTTTGACTGCAAATATTGTATTACATTTTGTTTGACAAGGAAAGCTAAAAGGTTTAGATTTTATTCAGAATTTTGTAATTTAAATGTATAGAAGATGTAAAGGAGCTATAATTACATGCCAAAACTACAAAACCAATTGTACATATTTACTTGGTTCTTATCTTGCGGTTATAGTATATAACATATCTTTTTAGAAAGAGGGCAAAGGGGTATGGTTCCTACCCTTCTGAAGTACTCTAGATATATAGTTATCCATTCCTCTTAACTTCATTCCATCCTCTCCTTCCAGTTTAATCCCAGATCCTGCATTATCTCCACTAAATGTGTAAGCAATTTAGATCATTAAAATTTTAAATTAGTGAAAAGTACCCTTGATTATTAAAAAGCTTGCAAAGCAACTAGTGTTGTTTAAAAGAAAGAGAAAAAAAGCACAGTAGAATTTTAATGAATCAAATATAACTAAAATCAAGATGATTAAATCTATAATAATTTTGTTGATCCAATGGCACATCCTAAAGTTTTTCATTTTACTTTTTTGCTTTGGCTGTCATATTCTATATCATAACTTTCTAAAACTGTTTCATTTCTACAAAGTAGGAATTAGGAATCACACTATTTGGGAGATAGGTGGCATATAAATTTAATAAATAAATAAAATTAGTAATAAAATCAATTGTAGAAAATTCAACTGAAATTAAGTTTATTAAAAAGGGTTGAAAGTCGCCCTGGAGGGGTGACCACCATTGAGGAGGCTCCTCATCGACTGTGGGAGGGTGGCAGCAATTAGGGCCAACAGAGCAAAGATCACCCAATAAGATGGCCAATCACCTAGCTGCACCAGGTGAAAGTCACAAGAACATCTAAGTGTAAAGAACCACCGTGGATGATCTGTGTGAGACCTTTTCCTTCTTCTCTTTACCCTATTTTTTTTCCTTGTAAAAAGCCCCTTTGAAATTATTTTCCTGCCTTCCCCTGTCTGTGGGGGAAGAAAAGCTTTGAATAAAAGGAAAGAATAACTAACTTCCATGACTATTTTTACTTGTGGATACTCTGGGTTCCCGGAAAAACCCCTATTACAGAATTTTACTACCTGATCTAATCTATATGTGGAGAATATTATTTTTCCTATTTCTTTAATTGGGAAAATTTTACTGGCATCTGGAGAAAGATTTTATAATCTACTGGGGACATCTTGTGGTGAAACTCAAAACTGCAACTGCTTTCTCTTTTTTGATGCTGAGGTTGGTTTTGACCTTCAAATTATCATAAAATGGAAAAGATAAAGAAGTTGAAACAGCTGCTAGAAATTGTGGGGGTGGTCATTGGCTAACTGTTATTAAATATAGCCTCCACTAAAAGATTAAAGGACTGCTTTTAACTACCACTAAAATGGAGAAATCCTATTTACAAGTTAACTGTAAACTTATACTGGAAAAAAATCATGAAGCCACTGAGCAAGTATGTGCCAAAATAAAAGAAACTATTATAGAAATAAAAGTCAAAAACCCTACTTCAAATCTGCAAACTGACCTCCAGACTTCAACTGACTATTCTACAGGCCAAAAAACAACAGAAGAGGAACCAATCAATACCAAAGAGGATTTTATACCATCCAATATATAACCCACTGAGATTTTGGATGATCAAAAAGTAACTTTAACTAAACCATATATAACTCCAAAAGCAACAGGAATTGATGTACAAATACAATTTATTGAGAACTATGACGACTTTGATAACCAACCATTAATCACAACATTGGACACAACTGAGTGTGCTACTCAGTTGAATCAAACATCGAGATTTGAATTTTTAAAGCAACAAGGGATTAATCACAAAGGAGTCAGGTTCCTAAAACAAAGGATGGGACGTTTTCCCTTGACCCAAATGATATCACGAGGAATAAAGGGAGACTTATTTGTTAATATAGAGGCTCTGTTATGGAAACCTGCTTGGCACAAAAAGAAAGCCAGAATAAGACTTAAAAATGAGACTTAAAATTGTATGTAATGGGTTAAAAAGGCCTTTCAGAGACACGGATTGACTTAAGGTTTAAGATTCAGACTTATAAGCAAGAGGAAAATTGTTGGTTAATAGAATATATATGTGAAATAGAGTAAATGTATTTTTTGAAATAATATGCTTATTTTATGTACGATAACCACTTTGTAATGGAATGAGAATAAGAAAATGGATTGTGATAATAGAAAACATGGTATTAGTAAATGAGGAGTTAGCAGAATAAGAATAGAATATGTTTAAGAAATATAAGAATGTAATTGTTGGAACAATATGTTTATTTTTAGAAACTATAATTACTATGTTATGAAAAGAGGGAAATTAGGGATACCCGAAATATAAACAATATACTCATTTATGGCTAAATTGAAATACAAAATTTGAATTTTGTAAAGCTTAAATACAGGATTGGGATTTGTATAGTTAAAATGTTATTGATAATTTTATTTATTGATTGAATTTCACTAGAAATGTATTAATCTGAATATGGTATATTATTTGAGAGAACTAGAGAGGGAATTTTTAATGAGTTAACCTGAGCTATATACAAATGACTTTGTTTTTGAATAATTGATTACCCCATCAACACGCTGTTTCCTAAGCACCTTGATGTAAGAACTGAAAAAACTCAATAAAACTTGTATTAAAAAATGTCGTTAAATGTAACCAATTGTACTTCAGCTGCTTTCCATGGAACAAGAACTTCTTCAATATTCCAGTAATCTGGCTCCAATAAATTGAGAAATTGTAATGTATTCCTATCTTGAATTTGGCTATGATTTGCTTTTAAGTGTTCACAATCCATTAGTCTTTTTTTCAAATTAATTACAATGTTTTCTAAAAGTCTTTCCCAAGGAAGCCCGACAAATCGATGATGTTCTACAAATTTTACATTTTTGAAGGTTTCTGAAGTAATTAATTCATCAACCTTTTTTTCATATGGACCCTTTTCCTTTCCAAGCATTTGAAATGCTTTAATAGCTTATCACAAGTTTTTTAGCCTTTATTATGTCTATATTTCTTGCTTGCAGTGCATTTGAAAGAAGAGAAATTCGCTTAAAATATCAATCATCAATGCCAAATCAGTTATAAAATATTTATTTTCAAGACAAGCAGCCATGCCTAAGTACTTTTCATTTGAATAAAAATAATAATGTAGCACTGGATAAGCGAGCCACACAGCTAGGGTTGACATTAAACTACAGGCAGTCCATCTTGGTCCCCAAACTGTAACAATCTTTATAATTTTAATTCCAAGTTGTTTGGATATTTTGGTAAGTTCAATTTGGTTATTATTGGATTGATGAAAAATAGTATATATCTTATCAATAAATATTTTAAAATGATTTACTTGCTTTATTTCCTTTATCGAAACTAAAACAAGATGGAGGCGATGGTTTAAACAGTGCCATATTATTATGTTTGGAAAACCTTTTGCTATCCTAGTGCTCACTCCAGATTTTCTCCCAAGCATAACGCTGGCACCATTAGAGCAAAATCCTATGAGCTTTTGATGAAAAATGTTCTTTCATTTTTTCCTTAGAGAAGCTTGTTGTACATCTTTATTTTTCCCTGATGCCTCAATCTGAAAACCTTTCCATTCTTTTGACACATGAACACTTTTCTCTTTTGTGAAGTCATATTTTGCACAATACTCGCAACCTACACTTTGTTAGAAATTACCAGTTCGTCATATTTTTCTTTAAAATTGTTATATTGCTGCACTGTCCAGCATTCAGGAAGACTATTTTCAATTGTACTCGTTTTTTATTTCAATAATTGACGTGCTCCTTTCTTCAAGTTGGTGCAATTGTGCTTGTGACTGTTTTGTACCATCCATGGCCAATTCTGATACAACTGATTCCAATTTTGGTTTCTTATTGAAAAAAATCTGTCAAACTCTGTTGCCTTTTCATCCTTTTGAGGGCTACTGCAAAATCATTAAAATGTTTTATTTTAATATATAATAATAATACTATCTATTTATGGACATTACTCTTTATTGAAGATTACAAGATATGGTACAAAAACTTATTGAAAAGTGTATGCATCAATAACTAAGCAAGGACATGTAATAAAGAATACAAAGTTTTATAACATATTATTACTACAATCACCAGAGGAAATTATAGAATAAAGAGGAGGCAATAATTAGAATTTAAAGAAAAAGAAAAAATGGTAAAAGATAAGCCGATAGCTGGGACAAAACAAAAATATCCCAAAAATAAGCTGGTATTGCTCAAGTAGAAAGAATATCATGATTCAAACAATATGTCTAAACTACATCAGTATCAGTATTTAAAATTAAGGTATTTTAAGAATAAAGGAAAAATATATAAGGGAATCCCACCACTGGTGCATTTACAGGGGTTAAAAGTAACTTCCTAAATGTTAGAGTTAAATCATCTTTAAGTAAATCCTATTTTTATAGACTAGGCTGTAGAATCGTGCCAGCATCCATTGTTCACATTTTTTCTTTCTTTTTTATAATATTTTATTGGTTTTCCAGTTTTACATTTGAATATTTGGAAAGCAACGTGGTGATTGGTTAATCAATAGTTCAATAACAAAATCTTTAGTACATATCTCTGGTTATATCATCAAATGTTTCTTCCCTGTTTCCCTTAACATGTGCTATATCATATTTAAGCTAATAAATTTCTAATTGTATCAAACTCAGTGAAAACTTCATTATCACATTTATCAATACATTTTTGCTTATACATATCTTAATAGATCTTCATAAACAATCCATATCCTGTTATTAAGTTTTACCTAATTTTTAGTTTTTAATTACAGTACTCCAATTTAACCTTTAATATCCATAGTATTTGACTTTTGGGTAACCCAAATTTCCTTTGTCTCATTTCATAAAAATTATAATGTCTAAAATGCACATATTACTTACTTAAATATATTCTTATTCTATTTCGTAAATGTTTTCTATTTCTCACCCTAGTACATCACCACCTTAATAACAGAGTATCCTTTGTTAGCTCAAGTCCATCATCTATATTGTCTGGGCTAGTCAATAGTTCAAACCTATTTCCTAATAATTAGTTTTCTTTTCCCTTGTAAGTCTAAGTCTTCAGTAATAAACAAATTAATTGCTTATTTTTTAGCATTTTCCAACTATTTCAAAGCTAATAAGCAAATTTCCCCTTGTTTCAAAATCTCCCTTTAGCCCATTGGCTGACAATTTAGGATCCTCTCTAGTAAGTTAAAAGACCCCAGTTTTTCAACCTAATTCTAGCTTTCTTTTTTTGCCAACCAGGCTTCCATACCAATGCTTTTAAATCATCAAATAGATCTCCCTTCATTCTTGTGTATGTTACTTGAATTAAAGGAGACTTGAATTAAAGGAGACCTAGTTGCCAATTTTCTAGGAGAACGGCCCATTTATAATCATTAAGTTGACACCCTGGTGGCCCAGATCCCCATATTTGCTCTGATATAGTTGTCTTCAATTTAATCTTCTTTCTCAGATTTCTTCTGGTTTGTGTAGAAAGTAATTTCCATTTTTAAAGTTGTTGTTTCGTTGTCTGGATTTTCGGTGAACAGTACTTGTTGATCTTTAAAGCCCTCTATCTTGGTATTCACTTCTTCCACTTCTGTTGTTTTTGGGATTGTTGGTTCTTTAACTGCAATCAAGATTTTGCTTTGTACATCTGGGCTGGCACCTTGGTCTTTCAGATTAGATCTCATTGTCTCACTGGCTGTAAGAATAGTTTCAAGTATAAGTTTTAGTATAGCCAAGAATTTTTGCTGGCCCTCCTCCATTTCTGGCATAGTTGCAGATGGTCTTTCTAGTGAATGCTGTTTATTAAACAAGAGTCAGTAAATGTTCACCTCCCCAGTTCCTAGAGACCAATTTCACTGCCCAGCTGCTCTCTCAGCTCTGAATCTCTCATAGATAACACCAAGGTCAGGTCTGGGCTGTAAGCAAGTCTCTTTGTCAGAAATAATAAATTATTGTACCAAGTTTTGCCACAAGATGTCCCCGGTAGCATTTAAAGTCTTTTTCAGATCTTGGGCTAGGTTCCTATCCAATTTAAATTCTGTTTTGCAAATAGAATAAAACAGCAGGCCCCAGTGAGAGAAGGAACTTTTTGGGTCCCCAAATTCCAAAAAGATCTAAATCCAATTATATTAAATTGTTCTTTTCAATGCTTTATTTCCCCTGGGTAGTCAGATGCCACCATTTTAGAGGGTGGGAGGAAAAAGTTCCCTTCCCTCTCTCTTCATGGGAAAGAAATTTCAAGCAGCTTTTTACAGGAAAGTACTCATCCAATTCCTCTGCATTGCTTTCAAAGTGCTTGTTGGTAAATTTGGCCTCTGCTGTCAGCGGTTTAGTAATGGACCATGTTGATGGCCAATCTTTTTGCTGTCAGTTTGAAGAGCTGCCCTGGATCAAATGGGAGGGCTGCTGCCCTTCTGCGATCACTCAGGGGTCTTGTTCTTGCTCATCATCCCTACAGGGCAATTTCTGACCCACCTCAGGGTCCCCTGGCGGGACAAAACCAGACAGTGGAGAGAGCAATCGCTCCACCTGTCCGCCAACACCGCGATCACAAACCAGAAGCCACATTTTTTTTAAAAAAAAGATGGTATGTATATGGCATAAATATAATCCCATAGAACATACATTTTAAACAACTCAGGGCTGGAAATGTCAGGTTTTTCTTGTAATGATATTGTCTGATTGCCTAAACTCACTATCACTAAAAGAAACCGTGTAGTCACAAATTTACAGCTGCTACCTAAAATAGTAAGATTCCTTTCTTAAATTATTGGATTCTTTGAAAGCCATTCCCCCTCAGTTTTGATTAATAAAATTACTGGAACTTAAATTGGGTGGGCAGTGACAGAGAATTGACTTAGATCTGATCTACAAAAGCTGCTCTTATTAGAAAACCAGCTACACTCTGGTTAAGAGTGGAAAATATTAAGTCTCTTCCAAATGACAAGATAGCTGTCCAGCTCTTAACTCACAGTAATTTTTGCTCAGAAATGAGAAACAACATACAACAGAAAGATGCTCTAGTTTTACAAATTTTTAAAACTTTGCAAAATAATTGCTTTTATTTCCCATTTGATCAAACAATCATTCTGATTTTCTTTTTGATTTCTTCTCCTGTTTCATATGACAGCACCATCTCCAATCATGAATGTGAAAAAAGGGAAAGTCGCCAAAAATAGCATTTCATTCTCCTGGCAGGAACCAGATCGACCCAATGGCATTATTCTGGAATATGAAATCAAATATTTTGAAAAGATGTGATAGTCTGTTTCCAAGATCATACTGACTTTGATTTCTTTACTCTTCTGTTCTTTTGGAATAATTTCTATTTAAAAAGTATTGACATCACTTCTTATTAAATTACTGCCAAGTATTGTATTCAGTTAGGAATTTTTAATATTTATGTTTATGCATGCATGGGCATATATTTTCACTAATACATTAGTCGTCTCAAATAAAAAAAATATTTTAGTTTCCCATCAGTCATTTCCAATCATATTGCAGTACAATAAAGATGATGTACACTGCAATGTCACACTCAAAATCACCATACTTCAATGGGACAAACTCCAATTACTAAAGAATTGAGTTTAGTTAGTGAGATTAGATGAGCATGAGAATATTGCCAGAAAGTCATGTACTTTGAAGTTATTGAAAATAGTTAATATAGCTAAAATCCCTGTAAAATAAAACAGTGCAACATAATGAAATGGTAGGGTGCCTTAGTAAAGAATGCCAGTAATGTTTTGTTGGCAAAGAATTGCTGACTTCATAGTTCTGTTTCTTAATTACGCTCATTTCCTATTTTTATTATTTTGGGAACTATTTTGGTTAAATATTTTAGTTTCAAAATGCCAGGACAATACAAAGAGAAAATCCACACTAGTAGTTTTTTGTTGCTCTATGCATCTCTGAGTGTTTTTACTTTCCCAACTAACAATTGCAAATTTGATTGAAAATGATGGGGCCTTTGCTTTATAGATTCCCAAACTGTTTCCCACATGACTGAGGTGTAATTCCCAAGTTTCCTAAGTGAATTGTTAAGTTAAACGCACCTAGTTGCTGATTGGCTCATGGTACACAAAATCATCAATAATAGCGTAGGCAGCAGAAGAGAGCAAGTAAATACAATTTTATAAATTGCTGCCTATTAACTGTTAACCATTGACAATCGGGGGCATTTTATACTGTTCACCAAAATGCAGTGTTTTTCTGCCAGTTATAACTACTGACTGGCAAAAAAAATATTTCAAAACCTTTTTGGAAAGAAATGTACAAATCATCAAGATCCAATTCAAATTCACCAATTTGATTCAAAAGCATGCAGTTTGTTTTGACAGGTAGATCATCATGGCATCTTCTAGAATCCTGTCACCTTCCTTGTGCAAAAGTAATAGGGATGAGGGCAGGTTTCCTATCATTTTAATGATGACTAGATAATGTGAAATCAAGGTGTGTCCCTAATGGGAACATGGCCTCAGAATATTTTTCAATTTGATCTGATAACAATAATAAACTGTTATTATTGGTTTAGTCCAGAAAACATTATATTTAACTTATTCTGTTAAATAAGACTGAACACATTCCCTTAATAAGACTAAAAAGTAGGTAGAAAATGCAAATATCAGTAGTGATCACCAAAATTGGAACTAATCTTCAGGCTTAGGTAGAATTAATAGAAAAAATAGAGGCACAAAATCAGACAACATGGAAAGATAGATCAGAGTCCTGGGTAAATAAATGAAGTGATAGGTAAGAGTTGTGTTCTCTATTGGGACAGGTCTTTAAAATGGGAATTATATATGTTTTCTAAGATCCTGCAGGTGCCTTACGAATTCCACAGAGCCATCCTCACATCGGCATAAAGACTACTGAAGAGAGATGTTTTTATGCCATCCTAATAGCACTGTGGAGGGTAGTGCATCCAAGCTGGTCAAGGTGAAGGCTTAATGAAAATTCAGAATTGGAATTCAGGCAATGGCACCTGCCTATTTGGAAAAAAAAATCATGAAATGTAGGATTGTACGCTAGGTTTATATTGGTTTGGAAATCGATATCCCAGATATGCTGCTTAAGATGATGCTTGACAACTTTTGAACTAGAGAACTAACAACAGGAGATTGCTATTAACTCTTGTTAGACTGGTTGTTTTAAAATGATGTTTGAAGACCAGTTAAGCCAAATCTAAAGGGGAAAAAAAATTAACCAGAAAGTAATGAGATAGTACTAGGCTTTGGCGCCCACAAAATTAAACCTGTCTCTAACCATAGAACAGCATTTTATATATATATATATCTTAGAATTACGAGGATAAACTTGGAATCAACAGCTTTTAGGATTTTAAAGTTTGTAAAAATGCAAATCTGAATATCATGAAAAAACTGAGAGATAACCATAGAAATTTGATTTGGAAATTCAGTTAGAAGTAGTAATTTGATCAACTTGCAACCTTATTATTTTGTAATTTCTTTCAAACATATGATACATTTTAAAGATAAATGCAATTATTTAAGAGTAAGCTACATCAGGAGTCCCCAACCCCCAGTCCGTGGACCAGTACCAGGCCACAGCATGCTAGCAATGTTAGGGACCTCTGAACTACGTTATTAAATTTTATTATGCTTAGTATTATATTTAGTATCCTTTAAGTTATTAACTTTTTATGAAACTCAAAATGTATTAATTTATTAAAATGTAATGACAAATTTTGTGATAGGCCTTCATTTAAAAGAAATTAAATTCAAAGCTCATTAAAATTCTTATAATAAATAATATAAAATTGCGAATAAAAATAGTTTCACCAGATAGGTCTCAGCAATACCTTTTAGAATTTTCATGTTATATCAGCATTAAAAGTAATTTTACAGTAATACTTCTCAGTAAAAGAGATTAATATAATAGTTCCCATGCTCTAAATACCAAAAGGCACATACATTCCTTTAATACAAACTTTAACAATAAATATAAAATTGAGTTTGGTGTGTTCCTTCTGATATATAAACTATGCAGGGGGTTTGTGTTCCCTTATTTATAGAGCCAGGGAAGTTCCTTTTCCACATAAGTTTCTCTTTTCTTGCTATTAAACTGCATTGCATCTGCATCAAAATTAATGCTAAATTAGGGTAACTATTAGTAGAACATGAAGCTAGATTGTAAAGTCCAGTAAAAGGTCATTATTATTAGTTGAAATTTTGATCCAGATATAAATTTATATCAACTTTAATAGTTAAGAAAGCGAAGGATTTAAACCCAATTCCTAACTGATGAATCAAATCATCATAGACAAAAAAATTAGCATTTTGTGTTATAGTAAGAATCAGACCCAATGGTTGTACTTGCTATTTATTTATTATTTATAAATTTATTATTCTATATATGTGTGTGTGTGTGTTCATGTATGTTGTTGCACCACAAAAAGGATCAGGAGACCACTTGTACCATCATCAAATCCAAGCAGGCAAGAATTACAGCAGATGGCTTGAAACCAGGTTCAGCGTACATTTTCCAGATTCGAGATCACACCTCAGCAGGTTATGGTGGCTTCAGTCGAAGATTTGAGTTTAAAATCGGCCGAGTGTGTAAATCATTTTCATTACTGACTACCCAGGTAGTCGCGATTATGAGAAAATCATCAGCTGATCAATATTTTTGCAGGATCATTTCACCTTACCATAGTCTTCCCACTTTAGGTCTCCTAGCTTAGTTTTCTTCAGACTTATCAGTGACATGAGTTAAGTAGTTTAATTTTTTTCAAAACTATGCAGTCTATAAAACTTAATGATTATCAAAAATCATCAGAATTTATCATCATTATATTAATACAATGGTTCTCAGCCTGTGGGTCGGGACCCCATTTGGGGTCGAACGACCATTTCACGGGGTCGCCAAACAACGCAGTCCACCATTTTTTCCCCCTTTTCCTTAGCTGTGCTACTCCCTTTTATAGAGTAGAAATAGAGTCTAATTCTATTGGCTTTCAAAAGCCAATAGGAATTGTCCAGGCTGTCTCTGCCCTGCTGAGCCCGCCAAAAGTCCCATTCTGCAAACAGTGCTGCACCAGTTGAGTAGTCCTCGACTTACGACCAGTTGAGTAGTCCTCGACTTACGACCAGTTGGGGGTCGCGGCATTAAAAAGGTTGAGAACCACTGTATTAATAGGTTGATTCCAAAATTGAAGAAAACCACGAGTAAGATCTGAGTACTTTGTGCTTAAACAATTGAGGACAAAAAAGCAACTTGAGCTTTTCCATATTTAACATGGCAAAATATGAGTGCACACTTGGCAAGTCCCAACAGGCACAGTGTGGTATCTGATATATTATATACTAAAGCATAAAAATGATTTCAAAGGGAGCATAGTGGTGGCACATAAAATAATTATTAATCTTAGCACATGAATGCAGAAACCATCCAAGATAGAAATCTTAAATATGTAAAAGATAATGGCAGGTAAGGAGTTTTATCACTGTTCTGCAAACATGAATTTATTTTTAAAAAAGGTGCAGAAGCCAAAAAAAAAAAAGTTATACAAGTTCTGGCTCTGCAGACCAGCAGGGAGGATGGCAACGGGGAAGGGGATGGTTTCATGCATGCCACATGTGCAAATGGAACTTCATGCTCTCACCTGCTAATTGTGCAGCCCAGCTCCCAATGGATCACAGACTAGTACCAGTCTCTGGACCAGGGATTGGGGACCCCTGCTGTATAACATTCACATGAAGAAGATCTTGATGAAGAGATGGGTCTTGATTAGATGCCTAAAGTGCATAAAAGTAGACACTTCAGGGATTTCATGGGAAGAGAATTCCAACAAACTGATGTAACTTCAGAGAAGTCCTCTTTGTAAGTAAGCACAATAGTGTTCCATAAATGCAGGAGTGATTGCATTAAAACAGATCTGTACTACAAATTATTATTGCCTTGCAATTAGGTGATGGTAATTATTTTATTTATTTATTTATTAATCAATCTTCTTAACTACCCATCTCCCATAGAGGGCTTCTTTATTATTACTTCATATAAGGAATCCTTAGATGTGTTATTAAGGAGTTTTTGACTCTTTGTGAACATATAGATAGATCTTCTCCATGACTTTCTATTACTAACCTGTTCTTTCAGATCTTCCGGAGGTACACTTATTGCCACTGTCACAGTCCATCTTGTTTTTGTTATACTTTTCTACTCTTCCACATTCCTCAGCAATAGAAAGCTGGGTCTTTCTAATAATTGTCACCCTTGAGGCATGAAGAATGAGAAAAATCTTTGACAATCTTGACCATGTTTGATATACAGTAGTTGAACTGATTATTTTGGTGAGTCTCTCTTTCACATCTTTAATCTTTGCACTTAGAAGGCAATGTACTTTCCTTAAAAATTTATCTGGTTGACTCTGTTCTTTTACGTAGTCAATCACCAACACCAATCACCAACACTTTTTCTTTTAAGGAAATCTAGTTACTTTACTTCTTATCACTGATACTTTTAACAAAGACTTTTCTTCGGATGTCTCCATGCTTGCTTCCTGGGGGAGGATATAAAATCAATTGCTCAGTTCCAGAGAGGGCAGGGTTTGCCTTCTTGGGTTTTTTTTGACTTAGCATAACATGCTGCCTGTTGTATACTGGGATCACTGAGGCATTGAAGAGATCGGAGTGAGAGTAACAGCTCATTTATTCAATCCACACAGAAGCGGCTCTAACAGCCACTTGATTCCTATTTATACAGATCACCACTAGGTGGCAGCCAATGAGTTTAAAGCATACATTCCCCCCTAAACACAGGCTTGCAATATATACATACAGACAGTTAAGGATTTGAATTGAACATCTTTAGTTAACCATTTTATAACAGCCTTATGAAATTGGGTTAATACACAACACCCCTTCCTCCTGGATAAATCACACATCAGGCAGCTTCTGCAACTGCTCTGATCGATGCACCACTATCAAAGGTTCCTGGTCTATCAGCCCTTTTGAGTGGCTGGGTAGACCAGTGTCTCTTTGACTGATCAGGCTGGGTAGACCATTGTCTCTTTGACTGATCGGGCTGGGTAGACTGGCTGTCTCTTTGGCTGATCTGGCTAGGTAAACCAGTGTTCGTGTTTCTGAACGGAGCAGTTCTGGAAAGACTGGGGAACAAGTCCACTGGCAAGTTCTGTTCTGTGGGCACGGTCCCTCCAGTCTGTGGTGACTCAACCAAGGTTAAGTCATCCTGCATTTCTCTGTGAGTCTCGCAAGACCCAGGAGACTCAGGTACGTCGCAGCTGACAGGCAGCTCCTGGCTCTCCTCTCTGTTGGTGGCCAGGGTGTGATTAGCCTGCCATTGACGCAGTTGATCTATGTGGCACAACACATGCTTGTCTTCCAGGACCACTTCATATGACAGTGGCCCTGACACCTTGCAAACCACAGCTACCATCCACAGTGCCCCTTGTCTGTAGTTCCTTGCCCAAACTCGGTCGCCAACTTGCAAATTCCTAGGGGGCTTGGGCTGTGCTGTTTCTGTTGCTACTCAGTCCAGATGGAGACAGTCCAGCTTTGTGGTTAGCCACTGTCCCCATCTCAGTTCCATTGGGCTGCAACCCATTGATGTGCAAAAGGTTGTATGCTGGCAGAGCAGAAAGTCTGCCAGTCGATGATGCCAATCTCCAGACACAATTCTTTTTAGCGACTCCTTGGTCATCCTGACCATACGTTCTGCTTGGCCATTTGAGGCGGATGAAAGGGGGCTGAGGTAGCCTGTTATCATATTAGTCCTTAAGAAGGACTGAAACTCAGCAGCAGTAAATTGTGCCCCATTATCTGACACAATTACATCAGGTAAGCCATGTGTGGCAAAGATTCTGCGCAGTTCCTGGATGGTCCCGGCAGTAGTCATAATAGGGACAGATGCTACCTCAAGCCACTTGGAGTAACTGTCCACTACAATGAGAAACACCTATCCTTGGAAGGGTCCAGCATAGTCTATATGAATCTTAGGCCAGGGGGGTTGCATGGTCTCCCAGCGATGTACTGGGGCTTGAGGCATTTCAGGTCTGGTCAACTGGCAAACCTGGCATCCTGTTCTATCCCAGCCTATGGCTGTCTTTGTTAAAGGCACAAGGACAAAATCCCTGTGGAGAAAATAAGCTGGAGACTCAAAAGAAAACAAACCCCTTTTAATATGGGGAACAAACCAGCCAAATAGTCCAGAAACTAAAGCAACAAAACACAATCCAAATGGAGGAAATTGTCCACACGAAACACAATGCAAAACAGAAAAGTAGTCACTGGCAATACTAACAGAACATGATCCCCTGAAGTACTTTGCAATGGTTGCCTTCAGCAACCAGCACCGCCCATACCTTCTCTTTTTATAAAGCAGTCCCAAGGCGTTGCCTCTCAGTGCCTTCTCCTCCTCCCCTGGAGTTGTCGTATTGACTGCTGTTGATCTGCTCTTGCTAATTGCCTGCTTCTACGAGCATCAATCATGTCCATCAGGTGTGAATCCTCCAAGTCTGACTCATTCTCCCCACACAGCTGAGCTTCATCCGTAACACAACTGGAGGGGCCAGGCTCTTCATCAGACCGTGAGTCTTGTAATTCATCAGAGCTTCCCTCTGACCCTGATAGCACTCCAAATGCCTCCTCCACCTCCTCGTCAGATTCCCCGGACTCATCTGTTGGGAACACAGGCTGGCATGGAATCACGACACATCCTTTCACTTGAGCCTCTATATCATTATCCAACCCTGGCCACCACAGATAGCTTCTCATGAGTGCCTTCATCCTGACTATTCCAGGATGTCCCTCATTGCAGAGATTCTAAGACTCTTGCTCTTAATGTGTGTGGGACTATAACCTGACTTCCCCATAGAATGCAGCCCTTGTATGCTGATAGCTCATCTTGTCTTCTGATGAAGCTGCAAAATTCTGTCCCAGGACTGGCTTCTGGCCACCCTCTCAGCACCCAGTTCAAAACACAACTGATGTTTTGTCAGTGGCTGTTTCAGCAGCAACATCCCCTGTGTGAAGGGGAGACTGGCAGATCCTGGATTGCCAGGATGCATGCAGCAGGTGCAGGGTCTGGTTCTGAATTAGGCAGGGGCAACCTGCTGAATGTGTCAGCATGGCCCATTTCTTTGCCAGGCTTATGGACTAGCCTGTAATTGTAGGCTGCCATAAAGATTGACCACCTCAACATCCTTGGACAAGGGATCTGAGGGGTTTGCTTGTCTGCAGTAAACAGACCTAGAAGAGGCTTGTGGTCTGTAAAGACCGTAAATGGGCAACCATAAAGGAAATCGTGGATTTTTTTATTCCAGCTACTATTGCTAATGCCTCCTTGTCAATTTGTGCATAATTTCTTTCTGCAGGGGAAAGTGTCCTTGAATAATATGCTATGGAAGCTTACCTCCCATCAGCCATTAAATGGCTCAAAACTGCTTCTATCCCATATGATGAAGCATCACGTGCAATACTGATAGGCAGTTTTTCATTGAAATGTGTTAACACAGGATCTGAAGATAGCAACGATTTGACTGCTTTGAAACTATTTTTGTGGACGCTAGTCTACTGGCGTGATGCCCTTTTATCCAGGAGCCTATGTAAAGGCTCTGCTAATGCAGCCTTATGAGGAAGAAATGCATGGTAGAAATTAAGTAACTCTAAAAATGCCTCAACTCCCCCTTTGTCTTAGGTCTGGGAGCCTGCTGAATAGCCTTAAGCTTTGAGTCAGCGGGATGGATTCCGGCAGCATCTATCTGGAGTTCACACCTATTTGACATTTGTCTCTTTTGAGCTTCAGCCCCCCTTCACAGAAGTGCTGAAGAACAGCTCTTAGATGTTCTGCTAATATTTCTGCTGACTCCCCAGCAATTAGAACATCATCAAAATAAGGACACCCACCTGGAATATTTTTGAGCATGCATTCCATCATACTCTGAAAAAGCCCTGGGGCTACACTGACCCCAAACTGCAGGCAATGAACCCTGAATGTCCCTCTATGGATAACTATTGTTGAGCCTCTGCAGTGACATCTTCCACAGGCAGTTGCTGATACGCCTGTGCCAGGTCCAGCTTTGTGAATAAGCAACCTCCTTGTAATAATGCCAGGATGTGGCTAACTACAGGTACTGGGTATGCATGCTGCTGAAGTGCTTTATTAATGGTGCACTTATAATTAGCACAGATGCGCACTTCACACTTTATCTGGTGTGACTATGGGGGTTTCCCACAAATTGCTATCTACCGGTTGCAGCACACCTTGCTGCACTAACTTATCTATCTCTGCATTTATCTTGGGTTTAAGGGCAAAAGGCATTCTGCAAGTATTGATTCTGATTGGGGTTCTGATTGGATCAAGGTGGAGGGCGATTGGTGCTCCATTGTATTTAGCTAAGCTGGGGCTGAATACATCAGCAAATTCCTGGCAGACAGTTGCCAAATCCGCTGTTTGGGTTCTGTTGATGCCATTCACATGGATTCCCAGGGCATCATACCAGTCTAGGCCAATAAGGCTTGTGCGCTGGCCTTCAACCACCACGATGTTGAGGGGACCCTCAAACTCTTTGAACTTTACTTTTAATGTAGCTTCGCCTTTAACAGCTATGCAGGAATTTTAAAAATCTGTCAACACTAGATTTGATGGGTTGAGTCTGACTCGTTTCCTGCCATGCCTGCAGATATAATTGAAAGTTTTGTAGGAGATTATGGACAGGGCTGACTGGTATCCAATTCCATTGAGCATGGAACTCCTTGTAGCTTGACTCTTAGTCTAAGCTTTTCTTTGAGGAGACGATGGGCTTCTGTTCTCAGAATGCTCCCCCTTCTGGAGCAATATGCTACTCTGTTTTGACTCAGAGCCCCTTTACCTCTCCTGGGGAAGTCTTTGGGTAGAGATTCCCTCTGGCAACTTTTACAGACAATAGTGATGTAGCCCTGTTTGCCAGATGCTCGACACACAGCCGTACGAAACCTGCATTCTGAGTGCTGGTGCCGTCCTCCGCAGCCAGCACAGCTAGGGAAGAAGGCTGCCTTGTCAAGTGACCGCTCTTTCTTCCTGGAAGCTTCTTCACCCGGTCAATCTCAATGTCCTCATCCAGGTCATCTGCTCTCTCTGAATCTTCATGATGAGCAGCAATCTGGCTGGGGGAATTCTTTCAGGGTCGTAAAGCCTTGACTGCTCCTCCGGTGGCCTCTTCTGCCATCGCTTCTTTCAAGGTGTCCTGGAAAGTCAAGGTCTCCTTTGCAAACAGCCTCTGCTGTAAGTCTCTATTTCTCAGGCCACATATCAATCGGTCCCTGAGCCAATCCTCTAAATCTGGAAATTGGTTAAGTTTGGATGCCTGTCTCAGGGCAGCCATGAACTCAGCAGCTGAATTCCCTGGCTGCTATTCTCTCTGCTTGAACGCGGGTCTCCATGCAATGATAGACAGTCTTGGTTTGAAGTGTTCTTTGAGTCTTCTTTTCAAGTCAGCATAGGTAACTGACTCCAAGCTGGCTGGGACGATTAGATTCTCTGCTATGTCAAATGTTGCCTGGCCGCATACGCATAGTAATGTTGCAGCCTTTAGTCCGTCTTCCCTCACCTGGTTTGCTCTCAGGTAATTCTCAACCCGGCAGACCTAAGAGTTGAATTTGGATAGCTTGCCAACTTTGGCCATAGCTATCTGTTACTGAGTCTCTCAATGCCTTATGCTGCTAAGGGCTTCTGTGTGAATCCTAGGGATGGATCCCTTAGGATAGTGATGCCTCCAGCGTGGCTTGCTGGCAGACAGAAGGGGGGAATGCTGTTCCTATCAGGGCGCTGATGCCTGGTCTTATCTCTTAGTAACTCTTAGACCTTCAGTTCTTTCTTTCTTAGCAGCATAATTCCACCTTCGTCGCCACTTGTATACTGGGATCAGTGAGGCATTGAAGAGACCGGAGTGAGAGTAACAGCTCTTTTATTCAATCCACACAGAAGCGGCTCTAACAGCTGCTTGACTCCTATTTATACGGACCATCACTAGGCGGCAGCCAATGAGTTTAAAGCATACATTCCCGCCTAAACATAGGCTTGCAATATATACATACAGACAGTTAAGGATTTGAATTGAACATCTTTAGTTAACCATTTTATAACAGCCCTATGAAATTGGTTAATACACAACACTGCCATCACCCTTGCCCTTCATTTTCATTTTCTTCACTATGTTCCGTTAGGATAGAGACTTCTGAATTTATTAGGAGTTTGTCATATTCAACGTATTCACCATTGAAACTCACACTGTAGAGTCTGGAAGTATCTGGAATTTTAAAGGCTTGCTATTCTCTAGAACAGGAGTCTTCAAACTTGGCCCTTTAATGACTTGTGGACTTCAACTCCCAGAATTCCTCAGCCAGTGTGCCTGGCTGAGGAATTCTGGAAGTTAAAGTCCACAAGTCATAAAAGAGTCAAGTTTGAAGACCCCTGCTCTAGAATCTTCACTTTTTCCTCAAGTTTACACTTATGACAAGTGTAATTTGAGTCCTCTGTAGGTAGGAATACAAACATTGCACACACTTTGCATGTAAAAAGGTGGTCCAAGTTGTGGGCCATATAGTAATAAGTTGTGGGCCATATAGTTGTGGGCCTGGCTTCAAAGAACTTAATGGCTGCAGCTATGTATTGACCTCTTCTGGAATGATGAAATCTAAAATAGCTGCTATATTTCTATATACATTTTGAAGCAATCTTGATTTTTTTTGAAAGATGTAATTGGGCAGTAGGTTCTTTATGTGAGAAGGAATAGGAAGTAAACCCCCAAGTTCATAATAATTCAAATTCAATTTCTTTTAAAAATGTGATTTTTCTGAATTTCTAAACATAAAAACATTTATAAATGTTGTTCTACCAATACAATTTGAAAGAAATAGAGGAGGTGGCTCAGTAATTGTCAGTTATGCCAATTTTTCAAAGCATATTACTTTAGTGTTATTATCCATACTACTGATAACCCAAATGGAGTGAAGGGATTAAATAAATTGTAGTAGCAGTGCAATTTATTAAGAACAGGACTTTTGTGATATGCATATCCTTATAAACTAAGCAAGAATGTAAATCTTCCTTTTACTTCCTTCTGTGTTAGACCCTTCCTGTCTTTTGTGACTTATCTGCATTGCTTGATTGCTCTGTCACCAGAATAGGCAGGCAACCATTTTGTAAAGCAGAAATGGAAGATGTCACATTTTATTAATCCCCAATTCATCATCAAATTGCCTGCATGAAAAAAAAGTTCCAAGTTTAATCCTAGATTATATCAGGTAGGGCTGTAAAAAAAGTCCAATCTGCTATGCTGGAAAATAGTTACCATGTCTAGAATATGTCATGTTATCAATTTTATGAAGAAGATAATATGCCAAAAATATTCAGGGCATTGTTAAGATAAATGTGCTATGTATTTCTCATCAAGCATGCAATTAAACCAGGAATCCCCAACTCCCGGTCCGTGGACCAGTACCGGGCCGCGGCATGCCAGCAACTGGTCCACACAAAAAAGCAAATCCCCACCCGTGGGATGCAGGCAACACACAAAACCACACACCCTCCAGTCCGCAAAAAAACCTCTCTCCACAGAACTGGTCCTTGGTGCCCAAAAGGTTGGGGACCTCTGAATTAAACAATGAAATATGCAATAACCAAAATACCGTACCATACCATTGCAGGCTGTGCATGGAAATTGCAATCATTTCCTATACTGCAGCACTGCTTCCTACTCTCTAGAAAATTCCTACTAATACCAAGGAGCTCCCAACTGGAATTACACGGGATATGAATTCTATTTTCATGAGTCTACAAATGACATGTTTTCAAAAGAAGATAAGAGAAAGCTTATATATTTCCTCACTATTTCAGAAGTTGATTTATTGCCCCTTTGTTGAATTATTGATTAGCATTTTATTTGCAACTAATGTATTGTTGCTTATTGGAAAATTTCAGCAGAATGGGACTACAGATTTCTTTGATATTTCTATTGAGGAAGACCTCCAACTTTAGTTCCATTGCACTCTAACATTGTTGGAGAAGATGGCAGTTATATATTCTTTATCCTTGACTCTGTTTAATTTCATTTATTTACTATATTTTAATCTATTGAATAAGAACATTCTTTCAGTAGTTTAAAATTCTTAAAGGAAGAAAAATATCACAAAACACATTAATAAATAGCATAAGAAAAAAAGTATAGAAATCATGTGACATGGCGGCATGGGCAGCAGATCTGTATAGTGACCATGCTCGGGAACTGGCTGACATTTATAAAAATGTGCCTCATTGTTATCTTTGTGAGGCAAAGCTATATATTAAGAAAACAGCTACTGCAAAAAGCAATAGTGTGTTTGTATATTCTGCTCCTTCAATGCAGTATTCTTAGTATATATTTCTGTGTGTTTTAATGTCATAATGATGTGCATTTAGCACTGATGTCACAGATGATGGGCATTTAGCATTGCAGCAATAGTAGCCATTATACAGTGCGAAAGGGGAAATATATAGTATAGTTAAAATTTTTATTGTCAGTTGTATTCCATATGCCATTTTGCACTCACATGTGTTTTAGTTATACAGAACAAACACAAAACAACATTATATAAAGACCCTCACTTTTTAATGCATGTCACAATTGAATTAAAGTTGGAGAATAAATGAATCTTTTTCTGATAATTTCAGTTCAGTTACATTTACACAATGCTATGGAAGCTTACAAAAGTCATACAATTGTGCATCACTTAAACTACTGCTCGAATGAAACAGTAGAGCACTCCTGTCTCAACCAAATCATCAGGAGATGTTCTGTGTATTTATTTAATTGCTATTATTATTAGCATTTGCATTTGCAAATAGTAAACCCATCTCACTGTTAAGCAATCAAACTTTTTATATTTAAAAAGTTGTGGAGATATCAAAACATACCATGTAATGGACTTTCTCCATGTCATTAGATTGCATGTGGCTGAAAAGAGTCATTAAACAAATTGTGTATATTTTAGAATTCAGGAACTAGAACTTGAGTGGAATGGGAGAACTCGGCATAGCCAGCTCAATGCGGCCAGCTCACCACTGCCAAGTCATCACAGGACAGGTCAATACAGCCAATTTGCCATGGGGACAACTCTTTGCAGGCAGCCAGAGGGAGAGCCAGGCAGAATGAGCAAGTGGGTAGAATGCAGAGCAGGGGCAGCAGCCAGGAGCTTCCTACCAGAGGCAGAGCCAACCCAGTGAGCAAGCAGGTGGGCAGAGCAGTAGGGCAGTGGGGCCTTCCCATTTTCCCATTTCCCTGCCAATGCCATCTTGCTATCGCTGCACCAAACTACAGACCATTCAGCGTTCAAACCATTCAGTGATGGTGGTAATGATTAGGCTATTCAGAGGCAGTGGCAGTGGGATGGGAGGTGGGGAGGTGGCAAAGGACAGGTGGGTCCCATTTTCATACACGCATGATCACTGGCACTGCCACAGGTCATTTGGCAGTGGTGGTTGTGTTTAGGTCATTTAGGAGCAGCAGTAGTGTTCAGGCTGTTCAGGGATGGCATCGGTGGACAGGCAAATTGGGCAAATGGCAGAAGTCATACATGTCCTATTTTCAGACCTTCCCAGCCATTTAGACCAGGGTAGCTCCCCAGCCATTTAGGGCAGGGTAGGTGGGGCAGGCAGCAGGGATGCAGCAGTGACTGGGTGTGTCCCATGTTCACATTTTCTGCTGTTGCTATAATACCGAGCTCCTGAAGCACTTGGAGCTTAGCACGGTGGCAGTGGTGGTGGTAGCTCTGTGAAAATGGCGCCTCTTCCCACTAGAGGGAGAGCCAAGTTGGTGGGCAAATGAGTGGGTGGGCAGAGTGCAGAGCAGACAAATCTTATTGCATTCTTTGACAAAATTAGTTGACCAGAAGAATGCTGTGGATATAATTTACTTGGACTTCAGTAAGGCATTTGACAAAGTAGACCACAACCTACTACTTGATAAGATAGAAAAATGTGGGTTAGACAGTATCACCACCAGATGGATAGTCAGCATGTGGTCCTCAATGGAACTGCATCTACATGTAGTGGAATGCCCCAGGGCTCTGTTCTGGCCCCAGTGCTCTTCAACATCTTCATCAGTGATTTGGATGAGGGAATAGATGGGGAACTCATCAAATTTACAGATGACAACAAGCTGGCAGGAATAGCCAACACTCTAGAAGACAGGCTTAAGATACAGGAGGATCTTGACAGACTTGAACATTGGGCACTGTTCTGTTTTGCTCGCAAAGGCATTGAGACGAGACAAAGAAGTAAAACAATCTTCTCTTTATTTTCTTCAACAGAACCAAAACAAAATGGCGTGGATTGTACTTATACCCCCTTGCAGGGACAATCACAGCCAATCAATGCAAGGCATTTCTCCCACCTTGTGCATGCGCACAAGGCAGGAGACACCCTGTCTGGTCCTAGGCATTCACATGTCTGCCCGGGACTTTCTGTAGCCTCCTGTACCTGCTGAATGACTCAGCAGGCCCAGGACATAACACCCCTCCCCTCTTATTTCAAAACATACTTAAGATTACAAACCCTTGGCACTCCTATATCTCATTTCCCAATGATGTTTACCGTTGTGCCTAACCAATGACTGAACACTTGTTCTTTTGAGCACATTCTTATTTCTAAATGACCTTAAACCTGTCCACATACTGACAGGCGTCTTACGTAGTCTTGTAAGTGTCTGGGTGGACCTCTTGCTCGCTCTGACCTTCTTGGAGTGGTTGTGATGTCCTAGCCTGCAAACTCGCTTGCCAGGCTCGACAGGCCAGGACTGTGATGCCCCCTAGCCTCAGGCGACCTCCCTTGCTGCTGACTGGCTGGATCCTCTGAACCCAAGCCAGAGTTCCTTGGTGGGGTGAAATTCCCCAAATCCACAATGGACCCCTCTTGGTGTCCCTTGAGCCCAAGACCAGCAGCTGGATAGGCCCGGCAGACCGGTTGCAAGCAATGTCCCATTGACCTGGTGCCCAAGTCAGGAATGCCAGTGTCAGGAGCCACCTCCATGGCAAGACCCCCTTCTGGTGCCTGGGACGTTCTGCTTTCACAGAGAGACTGTGGTCCACAATCGTAATCATGGTCCTCCCCCCCCCGAGAGCAGAGCCAGGAGCAGAAGTGTGGCTGGGAAGCCTCCAGCGCAATTGATCGATGTGTCGCCGGATCACCGGATCATCGTCCAAGGCCACTTCATATGAGAGTGACCCAGAGACCTTGCATACCACTGCTTTCACCCAGAGATGTCCAGACCGGATCCCCTACCTGTAGTCTCCTAGGTGCCCACGGCTGTGACACCTGTGACGCCACCCGGTCTGGGTGCAACCTTTCCAGTTTAGTAATGAGCCTGTGACCCCAGCGGAGTTCAGCTATGCTCTTCCCAGTGGCTGTGCAAGGTGTGCAATGTGAGAAGAGAAAGTCAGCCAACCTGTGATGCCAGTTAATATAGGATATTTCTGAGGTTTTCACAGGTGCTTGTATGTAGGTCTTTGGTTATTCAGGTTTTCTCCTGCGTCAAATTGGAAGTGTCTTGGCGACGTTTCGATGAAGTCTCATTCGTCATCTTCAGGCTGGTGTTTTTGGCTTCGTGCTTCTAGGAGCAATGTGTGATCGTAGCTGTTTCTTCCTTTTAACTGCCAGTAGGGGTATGAACTGATTGGATGAGAGCTTGGCTGTGTTCTGATTGGATGGAGCTTGGCTGTGCTCTGATTGGATGGGGTGTTGGCTGTGCTCTGATTGATGGGGTGTTGGCTGTGCTCTGATTGATTGGGGGAGTGTTCTGTTTGGGTGGGGGCTTTGTTGTGCTCAGGTTAGTCTGATTGAATTAGAAAATCAAGGAGTATATGAAATCCCATGCACCGCTTGTCCCACCACATACATTGGACAAACCAACAGAAGAATAAGTGCATGCATTGAAGAACATAAGAACTCAGTCAAAAAAGAGGAGCCAACTTCTTCCCTGGTCCAACACCTTAAAATTACAGGGCATGAAATTGACTTTAAAAAGACCAGAACTATCGCCAAAACTGAACACTTTAATAACAGAATAATCAGAGAAGCCATCGAGATAGAAAAACGCCCACACAGCATGAACAAACGAGATGATACCTCCTGCCTACCAGCCATTTGGAAACCTGCCCTTATTGACAAATGAGTCCCTAACACAAAGAATGACACCAGACCCAC
>NW_024098596.1:0-4707 GCF_016545835.1 Crotalus tigris | reverse complement strand
CAGTTCAACTGTAATTAAAAAAAAACACTAACAAAAACTAAATAGCAGTTAAATCTGCATAAAAATAAAATCAAAACATACCATGATGTATTTGCAGTCACACTTACACAATTATAAAATTCTAAACCTATCTGACATTTAACTTGGCTAATAAAATTTACATCAAAACAGCCCTAGTGCCATTCTCACCATCTGTTCACAACCACTCCCAGCAGTCTGCTCTGTTCAATAAATATGTTTTTAAATCCTCTTAAGTGCATCCAAGAATATGTGTAGCCAGAGTAGGAACGGAATTCCATAATGGGGGACTCAGATGCTGGAGGAAAAAAAAAAATGCACAACGGAAGGAGCAAAGTGCAAAAGGAAAAAAGAAAGAAAAAAAAAGGAAAGACACTCCTGTTCTACTTCTCATTCTATATAAACAGGATCACAGCAAGATTGAAGTGGGGAATGGCTAACCACAGGGCTTTAAAAATCAGAGCCAAGGTTAGGGGTCCGGAACAAAAAGGAAGCCAGAGTAAATCTTTACTGTGGATGGAAGAATGGGAGAAAATGAGGAAGTTCAGAATAGCAGGTAGTCCTTTACTTTGATTTAACGATCATTTGAACTTACAACAGCATTGAAAAAAAGTGACTTATGGGTTCTCACACTTCCGACTGATGCAGCATCAAAATTAAGGCACTTAGCAAACTGGCATCTACTTACGACAGTTGGAGCGTGGATCATGTAATTGCTATTTGAGACCTTCCCAACCAGATTCTGACCAGCAATGTAATGGGAGAAGCTGGATTTGCTTAATAACCGCATGATTCATTTAAACACTGCAGTGATTTGCTTAACAACCTTGGCAAATAAATTCGTAAAAATGGTCACTCAAGAACCACCTTGCTTAGCAACAGAAATTCTGTTCCCAATTGTGGTCATAAGCTGAGGACTACCTATAATGCATACTGCCAAGTTCTGGATCAAAGTTCCATCATGAAATCACTTAACAAATAGAATGCCTCAATCGCAAAGGAGTCAATCACCTCACAGCTCAACTACTGCAACGTACTCTATATGGAGCTGCCCTTGAAGACAGCTTTAAAGAGTTTCAACTAGTTCAGAATGCAATAGCATGGGCGGTGGTAGCCTTGCCTCAGCATATTCATGGGATACCGCTGGTTTGTAAGCTCCACCTCAGCTCATCTATAAACCCCTTACATCTACAAACACCTTACATGGCATAAGGGTTTGATAATTTGCAGAATTGCCTCTTTCCTATGGTTTCTGCCTGGTCAGAATGAACTGACATTCTCCAGGTTTTCTCAATTAAACAGTATTATTATTATTATCGATCATCGCACAGTCAGCCAGATGTTCAGACTGGATTTGGCATTTTGTCTACCTATCGAGTCCTTACCCATGATCTGGGATAGGCAGAGTGTATAGTAACTAGTAGGTAAAAGTTGGAAGGGACCTTGGAGGGTCATTAGGCCACCTCACCTGGGTCGGGCAAGGCAACCCTACACCATTTCGGGACAAATTGGCTGTCCAGTCTCTTATTAAAAACTTCCAGTGTTGGAGCATTAATGCTTCTGGAGCAAGCTTGTTCCACTGATTAATTATTCTCACTGTCAGGAAGTTCTCCTTGTTCTAGGTTTGCTTCTCTCCGTGATGAGTTCCACCCGTGCTTCTCGTCCTGCCTCAGGTGCTTGGAAAATAGCTTATTCACTCACTTCTTTTATGGCAGCCCCGAATATTGAATACTGCCTATCATGTCCCCCTTGTCCTTCTCTTCGTTTAACAGATATCGTCGCAGGATGGAAGCAGGTTTTTTTTTTTTTTCCTAGTAAGGCCGCTTTTTGCAATTGACTAATAGCGAATTTGTCAATGCCAATGGTGTTCAAGTGGTGCTCCAGTTGTTTTGGGATTGCACCCAGGAGCCTATGACTATTGGTACTACCCTTGCTTGCTTTTGCCACAGTCTTTCTATTTCTATTTGTAGGTCTTCGTATTTTGTTATCTTCTCCAGTTCTTTCTCTTCTATTCTGCTATCTCCAGGCACTGCCACATCCACTATCCAGACTTTTTTGTCTTTCTTATCGACAATTGTTAAGTCTGGGGTGTTATGTTGCAGGTGCTTGTCTGTCTGAATTCTGAAGTCCCAGAGCATTTTAGTTTTATCATTTTCTATGACTTTCTCTATTTTATGATCCCACCAGTTTTTGCTTACAGGCAAATGATATTTTTTGCAGATCTTCCAATGCACCATTGTTGCTACTTTGTCATGCCGCTGCTTGTAATCAGTTTGTGCAATCTTCTTGCAACAGTTTACCAAGTGGTCCACTGTTTCTTCAGCTTCTTTGCATAGGCGGCACTTACTGTCTGTTGCTGTCTTCTCAATTTTGACTTTGTATGTATTTGTCCTTAAGGCTTGGTCTTGTGCAGCCAGAATTAGTCCCTCGGTCTCTTTCTTCAATTTTCCTGCTCTTAGCCATCGCCAGGTTTTATTATTACCTGCTTTCCCAGCTATTTTTTTCATGTATTGGCCATGTAGTGCTTTGTCTTCCCATGCCTCTATTCTGTTCTTCATTTGGTCTTTCTTGTAGGCCAGTTTGGTCTCTCCAGTAGTTAGTAAACCTTCCTGATATACTAATTTCAGTGCATCTTCATCATTGTTCTTCAGATATTCTTCCAAAGCAATTTTTTCTTCTTCAACCATCTGATGTACTTGTAGCAGTCCACGCCCACCTATTTGCTTTGGTAGATAATGTCACTGCGTGGATAAAGGGCATGATTCATTGTCATTATTTTTCTGATCTTCCTATCCATTGCTTTTAGTTCTGCTTTAGTCCAGTCCACTATTCCAGCTGTGTACCTAATGACTGAGATTGCCCAGGTTGATTGCCTTTATGTATTTCTCCATTGAGTTTGGATTTTAAAGCTTCTTTCAACTCTCTTTGATGGATTCCACCTCTAACTTTTTCTTGACTCAGTGTGGCTTGATGTTTTCACTTTGAAGGAACCCAAGTATTTGTCTACTCTTCCCTCCATCCCATACTTTAATGTTATTTTCGTGGGGCATCTTGATTCCTTCAGTTTTCACTATTTTTCCTTGTTTGATAGTAAGTGTGGCACATTTGTCCAAGCCAAACTCCATTACAATATCTTGGCTATATGTATGGACAGTGTTGAGCAGCGATTCTATTTCAGATGATGTTTTTCCATACAGCTTCAGATCATCCATATAAAGGAAGTGGGATAGTCTGGCAGATGTTTTTGATGTTTGATAGCCATGTCCTGAGTTATTCAGTATTGTTGACAGAGGAAACAAAGCAATAACAAATAGTAATGGTGATAATGAATCTCCTTGAAATATTCCTCTCTTGATATTAACCTCTCCCAGCCTCTCACCATTGATCTGTAACTGTGTCTTCCATTGTGCCATCGATCTTTGCACAAATTTTCTGATGTTTCTACTGACTCCTGTTATTTCTAGGCACTTTATTATCCAATCATGTGGCAGAGAGTCAAATGCCTTTTTGTAGTCAATCATCCACATTCATGTGTCTTTCCTTCTCTTGCAGTTTTCCAAGATCATTTTGTCTATTAGGAGGTTGAATCTTTTGTCTCTGCTATTGGGGCGTTCCTTTCTGCTCAGGTGGAAAGAGATTTGTTTCCAACTAGATGTGTTGCACTGCATCAGCTGCTACAACCATTAGTAATTTGAAAGTTGTGGTAAGCAGTGTAATTGGCCTGTATTTACTGGTGTTGCCCCTTTTGCTGGATTTGTCATTATTAGGTAGGTTTTCCCAGTTGTTAGCCACTTTTCAATTTCTCTTCCTTGTAGTATATTGTTGAACTGTTTGGCAATGAGTGGGTGTATAACAGTTAGATGTTTCAACCAAAACCCATGCAGTTCATCTTCACCTGGTGCTGACCAATTTTTGATTTTCTTTGCTCTTTTTTCTACCATTTTTATTGCTATTACTAGTTCTTTCATTTCAACTTCTGTTTTATTTGCATCCACCTCTTTTAACCAAGCCGCATCCTTGTTGTATTTCTTTGGGTTATCCCATATCTGCTTCCAGAACTGCACTGTGTCTTCCTTGTCAGGTACTGACTGATTCTTTGCAGTTTCTCCATTGATGGATTGGTAGAAACGTTTCTGATTGGATTGAAATTGGAGGTTCTGCCTATAGTTTGCAATTTGAGCTTCATATCTACTGATTTTCCTGGCTATAGCTGTTATTTGTTGCTTTAGTATTTCCAGTGCTTCCTTGATCTTCCTTGTTTCTAAGTGGTATTTCTTGATTAGGTATTCTTTGGTCTTCTTGTTCTTCAGCTTCTTTTCTTTCATCTGTTCTAGCTTGCTTGCATGTGATCTTAACTTGCTGATCTTATTTTCTAGTCTAACCTTCCATTTTTGTGGTGCACTTTTTGTTTGTTTTTCTTTTTTGTTGATTTTGCATCCCAGGTATTCTGTTATAACTGCAGCTGTGCTGTACATTAGTTGGTTTGTTTCTTGCATTGAATTGGTGCTTATACTTGCTATTGCAGTATTTGCATCTTTTAATGCTTGTGCTAGCTGTTTCTTTGGAACAAGCTTCAATGCAGGTAGCCTTATTCTGTTGTTTTTGTGCTGTTCTAGATGCTCAGTTATTCTTTGTTTCAATTCTTTTATTTCTTTAGTTAGACGGTTTTGTTCTTCCTGAGGTAGAGGT
>NW_024098595.1:0-5710 GCF_016545835.1 Crotalus tigris | reverse complement strand
CTGTTCCGTTCCATTCCATTCCATTCCATTCCATTCCATGTTTTCTATTCTATTCTATTCTATTCTATTCTATTCTATTCTATTCTATTCTATTCTATTCTATTCTATTCTATTCTATTCTGTTCTGTTCTGTTCTGTTCACAGGGCTGCATTATTCCACTTGCTCACCATTGCTTTGATGTTCGAGATTTGTTAATTAACAGCCTTGGAAATAAGTAAGCAGTAACAGTACCTTAGCATCAAATACAGCTAACTTGTTTAATCAATGATTGAGCAGGTTTTCTACAAATTTTTAAAAAAGAAAAGGGATGTAACTGAAATAAACAACATCTATCAGATGTAATGAACTGGCAGCTTCAGCTTATTTTTTGCTCCCGTCGCTCATCGTTCAGCTTACATACAATTAATTTAAGGATTGTAAAAAAAATCTAAGGTTTAAATCTGATTACGCCTTGAATGGCGCGAGAGACTTGCAAGCTCTAAGCTAGATTATTGAATTCCATAAGACTTAACATCTTTTAAAAAGCACAACTTTTCACGCTCCTGAAAAAAAGCAGTAGGAATCTACAGGTAGTCCTTGAGTTATGAGTACAACTGAGTGCCAAATTTCTGTTCTTAAATGAGACAGTTGTTAAGTGAGCTTTGCCCCACTTTACAACCTTTCTTGCAATAGTGGTTAAGTGAATCACCGCATTGGTGAAGTTAATAACATGTTTGTTAAGTTCCAATATCTCATGGGTTGCCACAAAGAAGAGGGGGGGGGGGTCAACCTATTCTCCAAAGCACCTGAAGGCAAGACAAGAAGCAACGGGTGGAAACTAATCAAGGAGAGAAGCAACCTGGAATTAATTTCCTGACAGTGAGAACAATTAACCAGTGGAACAGCTTGCCACCAGAAGTTGTGAATGCTCCAATACTGAAAGTTTTTAAGAAGAAACTGGACAACCACTTGTCTGAAATGGTATAGGGTTTCCTGTCTAAGCAGGATGTTGGACTAGATGACTTCCAAGCTTCCTTCCATCATCATCATCATCATCATCACCATCACCATCACCACCACCACCACCACCACCATTATTATTATTATCGATCATCGCACAGTCAGCCAGATGTTCAGACTGGATTTGGCATTTTGTCTACCTCTCGAATCCTTACCCAGGACCTGGGATAGGCAGATGTGGATGTTTGATGGTATTACAGATATCGTCGCAGGATGGAAGCAGTTCCTAGTAAGGCCGCCTTTGGCAATTGACTAATAGCGAATTTGTCAATGCCAATGGTGTTCAAGTGGTGCTCCAGTTGTTTTGGGATTGCACCCAAGGAGCCTATGACTCTTGGTATTACCCTTGCTTGCTTTAGGCACAGTCTTTCTATTTCTCTTGTAGGTCTTTTTATTTTGTTATCTTCCTCCAGTTCTTTCTTTCTATCGGCTATCTCCAGCACTGCCACATCAACTTCCAGACTTTTTGTCTTCTTATGAACAATGTTAAGTCTGGGGTGTTATGTTGGCAGGTGCTATGCCGGTTGGAATTCTGAAGTACCCAGAGAGTTAATTAGCCATTGCCAGGTTTTATTATTATCTGCTTTCCCAGCTATTTTTTTTTCATGTATTGGCCATGTAGTGCTTTGTCTTCCCATGCCTCTATTCTGTTCTTCATTTGGTCTTTCTTGTAGGCCAGTTTGGTCTCTCCAGTAGTTAGTAAGCCTTCCTGATATACTAATTTCAGTGCATCTTCATCATTGTTCTTCAGCTATTCTTCCAAAGCCATTTTTTCTTCTTCAACCATCTGATGTACTTGTAGCATTCCACGCCCACCTATTTGCCTTGGTAGATAAAGTCTGTCAATGTCACTGCGTGGATGAAGGGCAAGATTCATTGTCATTATTTTTCTGGTTCCGCCTATCCATTGCTTTTAGTTCTGCTTGATACCCAAGTATTTGTAGTATTCTTCCTCATCCAGACTCTGAATGTTATTTTCGTGGGGCATCTTGATTCCTTCAGTTTTCACTATTTTTCCTTGTTTGATAGTAAGTGTGGCACATTTGTCCAAGCCAAACTCCATTACAATATCTTGGCTATATATACGGACAGTGTTGAGCAGCGATTCTATTTCAGATGATGTTTTCCCATACAGCTTCAGATCATCCATCTAAAGGAGGTGGGATAGTCTGGCAGATGTTTTTGATGTTTGATAGCCATGTCCTGAGTTATTCAGTATTGTTGACAGAGGAAACAGTGCAATAACAAATAGTAATGGTGATAATGAATCTCCTTGAAATATCCCTCTCTTGATATGAACCTCTCCCAGCTTCTCACCATTGATCTGCAACTGTGTCTTCCATTGTGCCATCGATCTTTGCACAAATTTTCTGATGTTTCTACTGACTCCTGTCATTTCTAGGCACTTGATTATCCAGTCATGTGGCAGAGAGTCAAATGCCTTTTTTTAGTCAATCCATGCCACATTCAGGTTGGTCTTCCTTCTCTTGCAGTTTTCCAAGATCATTTTGTCTATTAGGAGTTGATCTTTTGTTCCTCTGCTATTGGGGCGGTTTCCTTTCTGCTCAGGTGGAAAGAGATTGTTTCAACTAGATGCTGTTGTACTGCATCAGCTACCACACCAGTTAGTAATTTGAAAGTTGTTGGTAAGCAGGTAATTGGCCTGTAGTTACCTGGTGTTGCCCCTTTTGCTGGAGTTTTCATTATTAGGTAGGTTTTCCCAGTTGTTAGCCACTTTTCAATTTCTCCTCCTTGTAGTATATTGTTGAATTGCTTGGCAATGAGTGGGTGTATAACAGTTAGATGTTTCAACCAAAACCCATGCAGTTCATCTTCACCTGGTGCTGACCAATTTTTGATTTTCTTTGCTCTTTATTCTACCATTTTTGTTGTTATTACTAGTTCTTTCATTTCAACTTCTGTTTTATTTGCATCCACCTTTTACCAAGCCGCATCCTTGTTGTATTCTCTTGGGTTATCCCATTCGCTGCTTCCAGAACTGCACTTGTTTCTTCCTTGTCAGGTACTGACTGATTCCTGCAGTTTCTCCATTGATGGATTGGTAGAAACGTTTCTGATTGGATTGAAATTGGAGGTTCTGCCTATAGTTTGCAATTTGAGCTTCATATCTACTGATTTTCCTGGCTATAGCTGTTATTTGTTGCTTTATTATTTCCAGTGCTTCCTTGATCTTCCTTGTTTCTAAGTGGTATTTCTTGATTAGGTATTTTTTGGTCTTCTTGTTCTTCAGCTTCTTTTCTTTCATCTGTTCTAACTTGCTGATCTTATTTTCTAGTCTAACATTCCATTTTTCTGGTGCACTGTTTGTTTGTTTTTCTTCTTTGTTGATTTTGCATCCCAGGTATTCTGTTATAACTGCAGCTGTGCTGTACATTAGTTGGTTTGTTTCTTGCAGTGAATTGGTGCTTATACTTGCTATTGAAGTATTTGCATCTTTTAATGCTTGTGCTAGCTGTTTCTTTGGAACAAGCTTCAATGCAGGCAGCCTTATTCTGTTGTTTTTGTGCTGTTCTAGATGATCAATTATTCTTTGTTTCAATTATTTTATTTCTTTAGTTAGAGGGTTTTGTTCTTCCTGAGGGAGAGGTGCCTGGTTTCCAAATGAGAACAGTTGTATATCTCTACTGGATTCTTTCACTGCCAACTCCCCCTGGTTTGCCTCTACATTCTGAATTACCTCTTGTATGTCTTTGATTCTTTCCCTGGGTAAACCTTTGCAGTTCGTCTAATTCTGTTTCGTAAATTACTTTATTTCTGGTTTATAATCGGCGTTGATCTGCTAGTCTCTGTTTTCTGTTTATTTCTGCTTCTGGATGCTGTCTTTACAGAATTGGGCATCGTTTAGACTATCCTCGCTGTTGGACTTGATCTTGTAGTACAGATCATATTATTTCTTTGTTTTCCACACTGTGTTATCTGCGACGTGTGTAAAGACCTTTCCTCCAGTAGTTCTGCAGTGCTGGTACCTGGTTGCTCATGACAAAACAGTGTCCTGAGTCCTTGTAAAACCCATTTGTTCACCAGATATTCCGAGAACTCCTATATATCTAGTGCGGACATTGTTAACATTCAGGGCGTCGGTTTCCGAGATCCGAGCCTGTTTTTTTATGGCACATTCTGAAATTTACGTCTCACCATATTTATTATGGGAGAGACACTCTTTGTCTGACTCCTCTGATGAGACCTGTCCAGTATGGTTGAACCTCTGGCATAGCTCTCATCTTCCTCAGAGTACACAAGCCCCACAACCACGTCAAGGTATTATTATTATTATTATTTAGTAACATGGTTGCTTAGTGAATCTGGCTTCCCCCTTGACTTCGCTCGACAGAAGGTTGCAAAAGGGGATTATGTGACCCTGGAACACGGCAACCATCATAAAAATGAACCGGATGCCAAGGGTCTGAATTTTGACCACTTGACTATGTGGATGCTGCAACAGTCATAAGCGTGAAAAATGATCATAAGTCCTTTTTTCAGTTCCCTTGTAACTTTGAATAGTCACTAAACGAACTGTTATAAGTCGAGGACTACCTGTAATTTATGACATTTATGACATCAAACGTTCTTTACAGTGTGACTAGAAAGGAAGGGCAGATCTTGTCAGGAATAAATTCTGTTCCTATCACTAAGTAGAGCTCTCTTTGGTGTTTGCTATTGGACCTTTTGTAAGAGTGGAGACCAGGATTTCAAGAGCTTTCTTGAGACCAGTGTAGTTCATGTGAATGTAGTCACGTTTGGCAACCATATATTTATTTATTTCATTTCATTAGCCACCCATCTTAACATGTGATTTTTCTTTTACTTACTGTTTCCCGTAGTTAAAATGGAAGTGACTGCCGTTTGAAATAACTGCAAAGGCTCACAAATCTCCATCCCCAGAGGAGCATTAACTTATCCAGGAATGTTAGCTGAGTAATCTGTGGCTGTGGTTCACCTGAAGGATCTTAAATTGGGTCAGCTCTATTAGGAATTAAACTGAGAGACTGTGATTTTATATAATATGACTCACCCCCCCCCCAAAGGCTACTATTGACCTAATTCATCATCCCTAGTTCTCTGTTGAATCTCTTAGGACAGATGGAAAGGTGCTTTTCTCTTCTTAAAAAAAGGCTTTTGCAATCTTCTGTAGAACTTCTGATTGCATGTTGGTTTTGAACTGTGGCTTCCTCCTTTCTGCTGATCTTGCTATGTGACTCACCACATGATTCACTCTTGACAGATCAATCTAGTGAGTTTTCATATTTGAATTGATTTCTTTCCAATCCGATCCCCACGGCATGCCTACATTTGCCAGGGCTGACAATGGAGTGGTAGAGGGATACTCCTATATATATATGTAGTTTATTGCATAACATTTTCTCTAATGTATAAAGAGCAGAATGATTTGCATTCTTTCCTTCTTTATCCTCTTACTGAATTTTGCTTTGCTTTATAGTACCAGCAGAGACTTTCAATAAAAATAGACTGTATAACCTGATCAGAAACCTAATTCTATCAGACCTTCTTTCTGTACCAATACCCAATCTTATTTTGTCAATTAATGGATGAACACTATTTCTAAGATGCTTTTTGTATGTGGATGAAAACCGTTTAGTGCAGAACATTCATTAGCTGTAGCCATGTGACTTGAAAGTGTATAAACTCAAAAATTAATAGACTGTAGTATATTGTAGTAGGATTGCCAAG
>NW_024098594.1:0-11670 GCF_016545835.1 Crotalus tigris | reverse complement strand
TTAGAAGGCCAGATCCTGAATTTGAAACTCAAATACTTTGGTCACCTAATGAGAAGGAAGGACTCACTGGAGAAGGGCCTAATGCTGGGAAAGATTGAGGGCAATAGAAGAGAATGAGATGGCTGGATGGAGTCACTGAAGCAGTAGGTGTGAACTTAAATGGACTCCAGAAGATGGTAGAGGACAGGAAGACCTGGAGGAACGTTGTCCATGGGGTCGCGATGGGTCGGACACGACTTCGCATTTAACAACAACAACAAACGAAATAAACCTTTTTAATGGCATTTTAAAATGACGGTATTCTCTACCTTTATTAACGATATTAACACCTTATTAATAGGGCCCATTGAAGGAAAATTCCACTTAGGGTCTCCTGCTTCAGCAGGCGGCTGGACTAGAAAACCTCCGAGGTCCCTTCCAGCTGTATTCTGACAGAATTTTCCTCCAATGGGATTTTCCCATGTATTTTACCAGGAAACATACATAGGGCAGCCTAGAAAAGTCAGTGCCCTCCTAACCATACCCAAGCACTCGGAGTACGTTGGCGATGTCCATTTTGCTCTAGGAGTTCACGGTGACGTAACCCTAACCCTAAGTGGAATTTTCCTACAATGGGATTTTCCCATGTATTTTACCATGAAACATAGAAAGGGCAGCCTAGAAAAGTCAGTGCCCTCCTAACCATACCCAAGCACTCCGAGTTGTTGGCGATGTCCATTTTGCTCTAGGAGTTCACGGTGACGTAACCCTAACCAGGGGTAGGCAACCCAAAACACCAACGAGCCACTTGGACCCTTTTCCCACGAAAAACAAAACACCGGGAGCCGCGAAATCCTTGCCAATCTAAAATGAAGAAACACGCAATTATATCCTTTCTCTAACTTTTATTATAGGTGTGTGTGGTTTGTATGTGTGTGTGTGTGTGATATATGTGTGGTTTGTATATGTATGTATACACACACCATATTATACCATTACATACACATACAATTACAGGTAAAAAAAGATATATGCAGTGTTATCTTCATTTTAGATGTCAAAGAGAACACTGGTGAAGTGCAATCTTACACACACACACAAACACACCACACAGAGAGAGAGAGAGAGAGCGAGAGAGGAGAGAGAGAGAGAGAGAAGCAGGGACGCGCAATTGCCTCTCTGTCTCTGTCTCTCTCTGCAAAGGCAGAGGAGGCTAGGAGCCACTGGGGAAGGCTCAAAGAGCCGCATGCGGCTCCGGAGCCGCAGGTTGCCGACCTGTGGATTAGGGTTACGTCACTGTGAACCCCCTAGTGCAAAATGGACATCACTAAGAAACTAAGTGCTTGGGTAAGGTTAGGAGGGCACTGACTTTTCTAGGCTGCCCTATGTATGTTTTCTGGTAAAATTCATGGGAAAATCCCATTGGAGGAAAATTCCACTTAGGGTTAGGGTTACGTCTCCATGAACTCCTAGAGGAAAATGGACATCGCCAAGACAAATAGGAGTATCGTGGTATCGTCGAGGAGGCACTGACTTTTCTAGGCTGCCCTTTATGTTTCCTGATAAAATACTGGGAAAATCTCATTGGAGGAAAATCCAATTAGTTAGGGTTACGTCACCCATGAACTCCTAGGCAAAATGGATCAGCGCCCACAACTCGGAGTTGCTTGGTATGAGTTAGGAGGGCACTGAATGTTTTAGGGATGAGCCCTATACATATGTTTTCTGGAAAATACATGGGAAAATCCCATTGGAGGAAAATTCCAATTAGGGTTAGAGTTTCATCACCATGAACTGCTAGAGCAAAATGGACAACGCCAACGAACTCGGAGTGCTTGGGTATGGTTAGGAGGGCACTGACTTTTCTAGGCTGCCCTTTCTATGTTTCCTGGTAAAATACATCGGAAAATCCCATTGTAGGAAAATTCCACTTAGGGTTAGGGTTACGTCACCGTGAACTCCTAGAGCAAAATGGACATCGACAACAAACTCGGAGTGCTTGGGTATGGTTAGGAGGGCACTGACTTTTCTAGGCCGCCTTATCTATGTTTCCTGGTAAAATCAAGGAGAGAAGCAACCTAGAACTAAGGAGAAACTTCCTGACAGTGAGAACAATTAATCAGTGGAACAGCTTGCCTCCAGAAGCAGTAAATGCTCCCAACACTGGAAGTTTTTAAGAAGAGACTGGACAGCCATTTGTCCGAAATGGTGTAGGGTTTCCTGCCTGAGCAGGGGGTTGGACTAGATGACCTCCAAGGTCCCTTCCAACTTTACTATTAATATTATTATTATACATGTGAAAAATTCCCAATGTAGGAAAATTCCAATTATGGTTATTTGTTAGCGTCACCATGAACTCTTAGAGCAAAATGGACATCGCCAACAACTCCGGAGTGCTTGGGTATGGGTAGGAGTGCACTGTACTGTTTTAGGCTGCAAACGTATCTTGTTTTCTGGTAAAATACATGGGGAAAATCTCATTGGACAAAGGGAAAAAACGCCACTTAGGGTTATAGGGTTACATCACCGTAAATGTTAGAGCAAAATGGACAACGCCACACCGGGAGTGTTTGGGTATGGTTAGAGGGCACTGATTTTTCTAGGCTGCCCTTTCTATGTTTCCTGGTAAAATTACTGGGAAAATCCCATTGGGAAAAAATCCACTTAGGGTTAGGGTTACGTCACTGTGACTCTTAGAGCAAATGGACATCGCCAACAAACTCAGAGTGCTTGGGTATTGTTAGGAGGGCACTGACTTTCTAGGCTGCCTTATCTATGTTTCCTGGTAAAATACATGGGAAAATCCCATTGGAGGAAAATTCCACTTAGGGTTAGGGTTAGGTCACCATGAACTCATACAGCAAAATGGACAACGCCAACAAGTTCAGAGTGCTTGGGTAGGTTAGGAGAGCACTGACTTTTCTAGGCTGCCCTATCTAGGTTCCTGGTAAAATACATGGGAAAATCTCATTGGAGGAAAATTCCACTTAGGTTAGGGTTGGTCACCATGAACCTAGAGCAATGGGACATCGCCACAAACTTCGGAGTGCTTGGGTTGGTTAGGAGGGCACTGCTTTTTACTTAGGCTGGCCCTTTCATGGTTTCCTGGTAAAATACTGGAAAATCCCATTGGAGAAAAATTCAATTTAGGGTTATGATTACGGCACCGTGAACTCCTAGAGCAACATGGACATCGCCAACAAACTAGGAGTGCTTGGGTATGATTAGGAGGGCACTGACTTTTCTAGGCCGCCTTATCTATGTTTCCTGGTAAAATACATGGGAAAATCCCAATGGAGGAAAATTCCAATTAGGTTAGGGTTACGTCACCGTGAACTCCTAGAGCAATATGGACATTGCCAACAAACTCGGAGTGCTTGGGTATGGTTAGGAGGGCACTGACTTTTCTAGGCTGCCCTATGTATGTTTCCTGGTAAAATACATGGGAAAATCCCATTGGAGGAAAATTCCACTTAGGGTTAGTGTTAGGTCATCATGAACTCATAGAGCAAAATGGACATCACGAACAAATTCGGAGTGCTTGGGTATGGTTATGGGGGCACTGACTTTTATACCCTGCCTTATCTATGTTTCCTGGTAAAATACATGGGAAAATCCCATTGGAGGAAAATTCCACTTAGGGTTAGGGTTACGTCACTGTGAACTCCTAGAGCAAAATGGACATCGCCAACAAACTCGGAGTGCTTGGGTATGGTTAGGAGGGCACTGACTTTTCTAGGCTGCCCTTTCTATGTTTCATGGTAAAATACATGGGAAAATCCCATTGTAGGAAAATTCCACTTAGGGTTAGGGTTACGTCACAGTGAACTCAAAGAGCAATATGGACATTGCCAACAAACTCGGAGTGGTTGGGTATGGTTAGGAGGGCACTGACTTTTATAGGCTGCAATATCTATGTTTCCTGGTAAAATACATGGGAAAATCTCATTGGAGGAAAATTCCACTTGGGGTTAGGGTTACGTCACTGTGAACTCTTAGAGCAAAATGGACATCGCCAACAAACCCGGAGTGCTTGGGTATGGTTAGAAGGGCACTGACTTTTCTAGGCTGCAAAATCGATGTTTCCTGGTAAAATACATGGGAAAATTCCATTGGAGAAAAATTCCACTTAGGGTTAGGGTTACGTCACTGTGAACTCTTAGAGCAAAATGGACATCGCCAACAAACTACGAGTGCTTGGGTATGGTTAGGAGGGCACTGACTTTTCTAGGCTGCCCTTTCTATGTTTCCTGGTAAAATACATGGGAAAATCCCATTGTAGGAAAATTCCGCTTAAGGTTAGGGTTACGTCACCGTAAACTCTTTGAGCAAAATGGACATCGCCAACAAACTAGGAGTGCTTGGGTATGATTAGGAGGGCACTGAGTTTTCTAGGCCGCCTTATCTATGTTTCCTGGTAAAATCAAGGAGAGAAGCAACCTAGAACTAAGGAGAAACTTCCTGACAGTGAAAACAATTAATCAGTGGAACAGCTTGCCTCCAGAAGCAGTAAATGCTCCAACACTGGAAGTTTTTAAGAAGAGACTAGACAGCCATTTGTCCGAAATGGTGTAGGGTTTCCTGCCCGAGCAGGGCGTTGGATTAGATGACCTCCAAGGTTCCTTCCAACTTTACTACTACTATTATTATTATTATTATTATACATGGGAAAATCCCAATGGAGGAAAATTCCAATTAGGGTTAGGGTTACGTCACCGTGAACTCCTAGAGCAATATGGACATTGCCAACAAACTCGGAGTGCTTGGGTATATGTTAAGAGGGCACTGACTTTTCTAGGCTGCAATATCTATGTTTCCTGGTAAAATACATGGGAAAATCTCATTGGAGGAAAACTCCACTTAGGGTTAGGGTTACGTCACCGTGAACTATTAGAGCAAAATGGACATCGCCAACAAACCGGGAGTGCTTGGGTTATGTTGGAGGGCCCTGACTTTTTCTAGGCTTCCCTTTCTATGTTTCCTGGTAAACTACATGGGAAAATCTCATTGAGGAAAATTCCACTTAGGGTTAGGGTTAGGTCACCATTAACTCTTAGAGCAAATGGACATCGCCAACAAACTCGGAGTGCCTTGGGTATGGTTTAGGAGGGCACTGCTTTTCTAGGCTGCCCTTTCCTATGTTTCCTGGTAAAATACATGGGAAAATCTCATTGGAGTAAAATTCCACTTAGGGTTAGGGTTACGTCACTGTGAACTCTTAGAGCAAAATGGACATCGCCAACAAACTAGGAGTGCTTGCGTATGATTAGGAGGGCACTGACTTTTCTAGGCCGCCTTATCTATGTTTCCTGGTAAAATCAAGGAGAGAAGCAACCTAGAACTAAGGAGAAACTTCCTGACAGTGAGAACAATTAATCAGTGGAACAGCTTGCCTCCAGAAGCAGTAAATGCTCCAACACTGGAAGTTTTTAACAAGAGACTGGACAGCCATTTGTCCGAAATGGTGTAGGGTTTCCTGCCCGAGCAGGGGGTTGGACTAGATGACCTCCAAGGTCCCTTCCAACTTTACTACTACTATTATTATTATTATTATTATACATGGGAAAATCCCAATGGAGGAAAATTCCAATTAGGGTTAGGGTTACGTCACCGTGAACTCCTAGAGCAATATGGACATAGCCAACAAACTCGGAGTGCTTGGGTATGGTTAGGAGGGCACTGACTTTTCTAGGCTGCAATATCTATGTTTCCTGGTAAAATACATGGGAAAATCTCATTGGAGGAAAACTCCACTTAGGGTTAGGGTTACATCACCGTGAACTGTTAGAGCAAAATGGACAACGCCAACAAACCGGGAGTGTTTGGGTATGGTTAGGAGGGCACTGATTTTTCTAGGCTGCCCTTTCTATGTTTCCTGGTAAAATACATGGGAAAATCCCATTGGAGAAAAATTCCACTTAGGGTTAGGGTTACGTCACTGTGAACTCTTAGAGCAAAATGGACATCGCCAACAAACTAGGAGTGCTTGGGTATGATTAGGATGGCACTGACTTTTCTAGGCCGCCTTATCTATGTTTCCTGGTAAAATACATGGGAAAATCCCAATGGAGGAAAATTCCAATTAGGTTAGGGTTACGTCACCGTGAACTCCTAGAGCAATATGGACATTGCCAACAAACTCGGAGTGCTTGGGTATGGTTAGGAGGGCACTGACTTTTCTAGGCTGCCCTATGTATGTTTCCTGGTAAAATACATGGGAAAATCCCATTGGAGGAAAATTCCACTTAGGGTTAGGCGTACGTCACTGTGAACTCTTAGAGCAAAATGGGACATTGACAAACAAACTCGGAGTGCTTGGGTATGGTTAGAAGTGCACTGACTTTTCTAGGCTGCCCTTTCTATGTTTCCTGGTAAAATACATGGGAAAATCCCATTGTAGGAAAATTCCACTTAGGGTTAGGGTTACGTCACCGTTAACTCCTAGAGCAAAATGGACATCGCCAACAAACTCGGAGTGCTTGGGTATGGTTAGGAGGGCACTGACTTTTCTAGGCTGCAATATCTATGTTTCTTGGTAAAATACATGGGAAAATCTCATTGGAGGAAAATTCCACTTAGGATAGGGTTAACGTATCACGTTGAAAATTTCTGTAGAGCAAAATTGACATCGCCAAAAAACTCGGAGTGCTTGGGTATGGTTAGGAGGGCACTGAATTTTCTAGGCTGCAATATCTATGTTTCCTGGTAAAATACATGGGAAAATCCCATTGGAGAAAAATTCCACTTAGGGTTAGGGTTACGTCACTGTGAACTCTCAGAGCAAAATGGACATCGCCAACAAACTAGGAGTGCATGGGTATGGTTAGGAGGCACGGACTTTTCCTAGGCTGTGCAATATCTCATTGGAGGTAATTCCCATTAGCGGATAGGGTTACGTTCACCGTGAAATCTTAGACGCAAAATTTGACATCGCCAAAAAAACTCGGAGTGCTTGGGTATGGTTAGGAGGGCACTGAATTTTCTAGGCTGCAATATCTCATTGTAGGATAATTCCACTTAGGGTTAGGGTTACGTCACCGTGAACTCTTAGAGCAAAATGGACATCGCCAACAAACTTGGAGTGCTTGGGTATGGTTAGGAGGGCACTGACTTTTCTAGGCTGCAATATCTATGTTTCCTGGTAAAATACATGGGAAAATCCCATTGGAGAAAATTCCACTTAGGGTTAGGGTTACGTCACCGTGAACTCTTAGAGCAAAATGGACATCGCCAACAAACTAGGAGTGCTTGGGTATGGTTAGGAGGGCACTGACTTTTCTAGTCTGCAATATCTATGTTTCCTTGTAAAATACATGGGAAAATCCCATTGGAGAAAAATTCCACTTAGGGTTAGGGTTACGTCACTGTGAACTCTTAGAGCAAAATGGACATCGCCAACAAACTAGGAGTGCTTGGGTATGGTAATGGGGCACTGACTTTCTAGGCCTGCCCTATTCTATGTTTCCTGGTAAAAATACATGGGAAAATCCCATTGTAGGAAACATTCCACTTAGGGTTAGGGTTACTTCACCATGAACTCCTAGAGCGAAATGGACATCGCCAACGAACTCAGAGTGCTTTGGTATGTTTAGGAAGGCAGTGACTTTTCTAGGCTGCCCTATCTTTGTTTCCTGGTAAAATACAGAGGAAAATCCCATTGGAGGAAAATTCCACTTAGCGTTAGGGTTACATCACCATGAACGCCTAGAGCAAAATGGACATCGCCCACGGATTTGGAGTGCTTGGGTATGGTTAGGAGGGCAGTGGCTTTTCTAGGCTGCCCTATCTATGTTTCCTGGTAAAATACATGGGGAAACCCATTAGAGGAAATTCCAATTAGGGTTAGGGTTACGTCACCATGAACTCCTAGAGCACTATGGACATCGCCAACAAACTCGGAGTGCTTGGTATGGTTCGGAGGGCACTGACTTTTCTATGCTGCAATAGCTATGTTTCCTGGTAAAAATACATTGGGGAAAATCTCATTGGAGGAAAATCCACTTAGGGTTAGGGTTACGTCACCGTGAATGAAATCTTAGCGCAAAAATGACATCGCAAAAAACTCGGAGTGCTTGGGTATGGTTAGGAGGCACTGAGTTTTCTAGGCCGCCTTATCTAATTCCTGGTAAAATACATGGGAAAATCCATGGCAGGAAATTCCAATTAGGTTTTAGGGTTACGGTTACACATGAACTCCTAGAGCAATCTGCACATCGCCAACAAACTCCGGGAGGCGATGGGTATGGTTAGGAGGGCACTGGACTTTTCTAGCTGCAATATCTATGTTTCCTCGTACAAATACATGGGGAAAATCTCATTGGAGGAAAATTCCACTTAGGGTTAGGGTTACGTCACTGTGAACTCTTAGAGCAAAATGGACATTGACAACAAACTCGGAGTTCTTGGGTATGGTTAGAAGTGCACTGACTTTTCTAGGCTGCCCTTTCTATGTTTCCTGGTAAAATACATGGGAAAATCCCATTGTAGGAAATTTCCACTTAGGGTTAGGGTTACGTCACCATGAACTCCTAGAGCAAAATGGACATCGACAACAAACTCGGAGGGCTTGGGTATGGTTAGGAGGGCACTGACTTTTCTAGGCTGCCCTATCTATGTTTCCTGGTAAAATACATGGGAAAATCTCGTTGGAGGAAAATTCCACTTAGGGTTAGGGTTACGTCACTGTGAACTCTTAGAGCAATATTGCACATCGCAACAAACTCGGAGTGCATGGTATGGTTAGGAGGGCACTGACTTTTATAGCTGCAATATCTATGGTTTTCCTCGTAAAATACATGCGGGAAAATCTCATTGGAGGAAAATTCCACTTAGGGTCGTTAGGGTTACCGTCACTCGTGAACTCTTAGAGCAAAATGGACATTGACAAACAAACTCGGAGTTCTTGGGTATGGTTAGAAGTGCCACTGACTTTTCTAGGCTGCCCTTTCTAGTTTCCTGGTAATACATTGAAATCCCATTGTAGGAAAATTCACTTAGGGTTAGGGTTACGTCACTGTGAACTCTTAGAGCAAAGTGGACATCGCTAACGAACTCGGAGTGCTTGGGTATGGTTAGGAGGGCACTGACTTTTCTAGGCTGCAATATCTATGTTTCTTGGTAAAATACATGGGAAAATCTCATTGGAGGAAAATTCCACTTAGGGATAGGGTTACGTCACCGTGAAATCTTAGAGCAAAATTGACATCGCCAACAAACTCGGAGTGCTTGGGTATGGTTAGGAGGGCACTGACTTTTCTATGCTGCAATATCTATGTTTCTTGGTAAAATACATGGGAAAATCCCATTGGAGGAAAATTCCAATTAGGTATAGGGTTACATCACCATGAACTCCTAGAGCAATATGGACATCGCCAGCAAACTCGGAGTTGCTTGTGTATGGTTAGGAGGGGACTGACTTTTCTATGCTGCAATATCTATGTTTCCTGGTAAAATACATGGGAAAATCCCATTGGAAGAAAATTCCACTTAGGGTTAGGGTTACGTCACCGTGAACTCCTAGAGCCAAATGGACATAGCCAACGTACTTGTAGTGCTTGGGTATGGTTAGGAGGGCACTGACTTTTCTAGGCTGCCCTATGTATGTTTCCTTGTAAAATACATGGGAAAATCCCATTGGAGGAATATTCCAATTAGGTTTAGGGTTACGTCACCATGAACTCCTAGAGCAAGATGGACATCGCACAACAAACTCGGGAGTGCTTGGGTATGGTTAGGAGGTCACTACTTTCTAAGGCTGCTAATATCTATTGGAGGAAATTCCAATTAGGGTTAGGGTTATGTCACCATGAACTCCTAGAGCAAAATGGGATCGCCAACAAACTCGGGACGTGCTGGGGTATGGTTAGAGGGCACTGACTTTTCTAGGCTGCCATTCTATGTTTCCTGGTAAAATTATAAAATAAATTTGGGAAAATCCATTGGGGAAAAAAATTCCACTTAGGGTTAGGGTTACGTCACTGTGAACTCTTAGAGCAAAATGGACATCGCCAACAAACTCGGAGTGCTTGGGTATGGTTAGGAGGGCTCTGACTTTTCTAGGCTGCCCTTTCTATGTTTCCTTGTAAAATACATGGGAAAATCCAATTGTAGGAAAATTCCACTTAGGGTTAGGGTTACGTCACCATGAACTCTTAGAGCAAAGTGGACATCGCCAACAAACTCGGAGTGCTTGGGTATGGTTAGGAGGGCACTGACTTTTCTAGCCTGCAATATCTATGTTTCCTGGTAAAATACATGGGAAAATCTCATGGAGGAAAATTCCACTTAGGTTAGGGGTTACGGCACAGTGAACTCCTAGAGCAAAATGTAACCATCAACAAACAAACTTGAGATGATTGGGTCGGTTAAGGAGGGCACTGACTTTCTATGCTGAAATGCTGTGGTTTCCTGGTCACACAGTGACATGGGAAAAATCCCATTGTAGGAAAAAATTCCACTTAGGGTGTAGGGTTACGGTCACTGTGAAAACTCTTAGAGCAAAAGGACATCGCCAACAAAAACTCGGAGTGCTTGGGTTCTGGTTAGGAGGGCACTGACTTTTCTATGCGTGCAAGTATCCTATGTTTCCGTGTAAAAACATGGGAAAATCATTGGAAGAAAATTCCACTTAGGGTTAGGGTTACGTCACTGTGAACTCTTAGATCAAAATGGACATCGCCAACAAACTAGGAGTGCTTGGGTATGGTTAGGAGGGCACTGACTTTTCTAGGCTGCCCTTTCTATGTTTCCTTGTAAAATACATGGGAAAATCCAATTGTAGGAAAATTCCACTTAGGGTTAGGGTTACGTCACCATGAACTCTTAGAGCAAAGTGGACATCGCCAACAAACTCGGAGTGCTTGGGTATGGTTAGGAGGGCACTGACTTTTCTAGCCTGCAATATCTATGTTTCCTGGTAAAATACATGGGAAAATCTCATTGGAGGAAAATTCCACTTAGGGTTAGGGTTACGTCACCGTGAACTCCTAGAGCAAAATGAACATCAACAACAAACTCGGAGTGCTTGGGTATGGTTAGGAGGGCACTGACTTTTCTAGGCTGCCATTTCTATGTTTCCTGGTAAAATACATGGGAAAATCCCATTGGAGAAAAATTCCACTTAGGGTTAGGGTTACGTCACTGTGAACTCTTAGAGCAAAATGGACACGCCCACAAACTAGGAGTGCTTGGGTATGGTTATGAGGGCACTGACTTTTCTAGGCTGCACTTTCTATGTTTCCTGGTAAAATACATGGGAAAATCCCATTGTAGGAAAATTCCACTTAGGGTTAGGGTTACGTCACCATGAACTCTTAGAGCAAAGTGGACATCGCCAACAAACTCGGAGTGCTTGGGTATGGTTAGGAGGGCACTGACTTTTCTAGCCTGCAATATCTATGTTTCCTGGTAAAATACATGGGAAAATCTCATTGGAGGAAAATTCCACTTAGGGTTAGGGTTACGTCACCGTGAACTCCTAGAGCAAAATGAACATCAACAACAAACTTGGAGTGCTTGGGTATGGTTAGGAGGGCACTGACTTTTCTATGCTGCAATATCTATGTTTCCTGGTAAAATACATGGGAAAATCCCATTGGAAGAAAATTCCACTTAGGGTTAGGGTTACGTCACCATGAACTCCTAGAGCAAAATGGACATCGCTAACGAACTCGGAGTGCTTGGGTATGGTTA
>NW_024098593.1:0-87042 GCF_016545835.1 Crotalus tigris | reverse complement strand
GGGGATTCCCAGACACGCAATTGAGGGAATATCTTTTTTTTAATTTTATTAAAATGTTTATGAAGTTTTTACAATAAAATCCCTCCCCACCATCCTCCCTCCACCCCCCCCTTAACCCCCCCTTCCCAGAGCTGAATACAGAGCTAAAAACAGCAGAAGAAAAAACATAAAAATTAAATAAACATCAATCAACTATATATAAATCCTAAAGAAATTAAAAAAAACCCTTAACTCCATTACATTAAAATCAACATTAAAATCAACAAATCTAACTATAACAACTTTACTCTATAAATTATTCAAAAGCTAGATAATACTTTCTAATCCCATATTTATTCTGAACAAAGTTTATCCATCTTTTCCATACAAAATTATATCTCTCTTGTGAATGGTCTTTCAGATAAGCCAAAATTTTAGCCATTTCTGATAAGTAAGAAACTTTAAAAAACCATTCCTCTAAGGTGGGCAAGGAATCTTTTTTCCAATATTGCCCAATCAATAACCTTGCCACCGTAATAAAATTCAACATTAAAATAATCTCTTTACTATCACAATCTTCAATAAAACCTAACAAAAATAATTGTGGTGTAAATTTTATCCTTCTATTAAAATTGTTTTGAATATTCCACCAAATCTTAATCCAAAAAGCCTTTATATTGCTACATGACCACCAAATATGAAAATACGTTGCATCCATACAACCACATCTCCAACATTTGGGCTGTAAATTAGGATACATACAAGACATCTTTTGTGGATCAAGGTGCCATCTATAAAACATTTTATAAAAATTTTCTCGTAAGTTTTGAGCTTGGGTAAACTTAACATTCCTCACCCAAATTATCTCCCATGTATCTAATGAAATCGGCTCTTCAAAATTTTGAGCCCACTTAACCATACAATCCTTAACTAATTCCGTTTCTGAATCCAATTCCACCAAAACGTTATAAACTCTTTTTATATGGGCTTGATTTTGATCTCTGATTTGTTTCACCAAATCCACATCTTCCGCTGTAAAACCCACTTTTTGATCTATACTCCATCTTTCCAATAATTGCCTGTACTGAAACCAAGAATAAATGATATTTTCTTGCTTTAAGTCCTCCATCGATTTTAGTTGCCACTTATTCCCTTCCCACTTAATCAGTTGCTTGTAAGAAATCCTATCCATTTTCACTCCTTTACTTATCCCTTCTATAGAATGCCCAGGAATTCCCCACAGTGATATTCTAGAATTTAATCTATAATACTTCTTCCAGACACGCAATAAAGCAATTCTTAAAACATGGGATTTAAAAACACTATCCACCTTTTTGTTATAAATTAAATACGCGTGCCATCCAAATAATAAATCCCATCCTTCCAAATAAAGTATATCTAAGTTTGTTAAGTTAACCCAATCACTAATCAAAGTCAGAACCACCGCATCATAATACAATTTTAAATTCGGCACCTTGAGTCCACCTCTCTCTCGAACATCTTGAATAATTTTAAGCTTAACTCTTGGTTTTTTCCCAGCCCAGATGAATCTATTAATACCCCTCTGCCATTCTTCTAAATTTGCCTCTTTCTGTAAAATGAGTATCATTTGAAACAAAAAAAGAAATTTTGGCAGAAGATTCATTTTCACTGCAGCAATTCTCCCTAACAAAGATAGTTGCAATTTCTTCCAATCATTCAAATCCTTCTGCATTTTGAGCCATAACATTTCATAATTATTTTTATAAAGTTTTGCATTAGAAACAGTTATATAAACCCCTAAATATTTCACCTTTTTTACAATTTCGAAACCTGTCAAATTAACTAACATTTCCTTATCCAAATTAGACATATTTTTTGTTAAAATTTTAGTCTTATTATTATTAACTTTAAAACCAGAAACTTGCCCATACTGATTTATAATCTGCAAGAACTCTACTACTGAGTCAGTTGGTTGAGACAAAGTGACAACCAAATCATCTGCAAAAGCCCTTAATTTATATTCTCCCTTATTAACCAATATCCCCTTTATTTTAGATGATTCACGAATTTTAATCAACAAAATCTCTAATGTTAAAACAAACAACAACGAAGACAGAGGACACCCCTGAGGGAATTTCTAAGGGGATGAATTTTGACAAAATTTCATATAAAGAATTATTAATTTGGTCAGGTTTGGATTGGCATTTAAAATCCCTAGATGTATTAAGGCAAGAAAATATTCTACAGTCATGGTTTCAATATCTACAAATAGTGGACAGGTGGACTGTAGATAAGAAAGAGGGAATAACATTAGAAGATGAAAATTTGGTTATTCAGATTAAAGATCAGAGTCAGGCCCATATAAAAAGAATTTATAATGTTTTAATAGAATTAGACTCGGAAACAGAATTGGTCAAAGACTGTATGATTAAATGGGCTCAAAATATCCAGGATCCGATCCCATTGGACTTATGGGAGATAATTTGGATCAGAAATGTTAAATTTACACAAGCTCAAAATTTGAGGGAAAATTTTTATAAAATGTTTTATAGATGGCATCTAGATCCTAAAAAATTATCTTGTATGTATTCTAATTTACAACCCAAATGTTGGAGATGTGGTAATATGGATGCAACATATTTTCACATTTGGTGGAATTGTAAAAAGGTAAAGGCTTTTTGGATTATGATTTGGTGGAACATTCAAAAGATTTTTAGAAGGAAGATAAAGTTTACTCCTCAATTATTTTTATTTGGTATTTTTGTAGTCTTAAATGACAAAGAAACTATTTTAATGTTGAATTTATTAACTGCAGCAAGGTTACTAGTAGGCTCATACTGGAAGAAAGATTCGTTGCCTACTTTAGAAGAATGGATATTTAAAGTTTCTAATTTTGCAGAAATGGCAAAAATTTCTGCTTATTTAAAGTATCATACACAAGAAAGATATATTATTTTTTTTTAATTGAAAGTTTTTTAAATTTTACAAAACAAATCCCCTCCCCAACCCCCCCCCACCCTCCCATACCCTCCCCCAGCTCCCCAAACCTCCCAAACCCTCCCCCAACCTTCCCAGAGCTGAGTACAGGCTTAATTAAAATTTTTCAGAAAAAGAAAAGAAAAACTTAAAACACATATAAATCCGAAACAAATCTAAATACATTAAATTAAATAGGTTATCTTCTCTAAAAAATAATAATTGCAATCATTAAACACATTATAATATACTCTATACATTTTCTAGTATCATACTTATATTATTATCCATCATTCTGTATAAACTCCCTCCAAAACACAAATTTAAACATTACTTTCTTTGAATATCTATACCTACAATATAAAATCTAATCTCTCCCTCTTTCTTTATCCTAGAACACAAAAATAAACATATAAACCTTCATTATACCATTAAAACTAAATACTCTTTGAATACTTAAACTAAATACTTAAATTTAAACTTCTTATCTAAGATTTTCATTCAATCTCCATAATCTTCTCTCCTATCAAAAAAAAAAACTTAAAAGACATATAAATCCTAAACAAATCTAGATACATTTAATTAAACAAGTTATCTTCTCTTAATAATAATAATAATAATAATAATAATAATAATAAAAACCAATCATTAAACACATTATAATATACTCTGAACCTTTTCATATCATACTTATGTTATTATCCATCATTCTTTATAAACTCCCTCCAAAACACAAATTTGAACATTACTTAAAACATTAGAATTCCCTTATACACATTTAAATCTTTACCAATAACAAATTCCATCCACAATAAACACATTCCTTATAAATTTCTCTTGTCCATAAACCATTAAAATTCCCTTATACACATTTAAATCTTTACCAATAATAAATTTCATTCACAATAAACACATTCCTTATCAGTCTCTCTTGTCCATAAACCTCAAAAGAAGTGCTTTGAAAACTGCCCTTAAAGCTAACTCCAAAAAGTTTGTAAATCTTGCTTCTCCCACAGACTCAGTACTCTTTTGAATACTTAAACTAAGTACTTAAACTTAAACTTCTTATCTAGAATTTTCATTCGATCTCCATCCTTGTCAGTCTCTCTTATCCATAAATCTCGAAAGAAGTGCTTTGAAATCTGCCCTTAAAGGTAGCTCCAAAAAGTTTATAAATCCTGCTTCTCCCACAGACTCAGGAGCCAATACTTGTGAGGCTTCCTTAAACTCCTTCTTCTGTTGCTCTTTTTCTTTACGATTATATGTTGCATGAGTTGTCCTCTGCTCCTTCATCTCGACTTGTTGAGGCCCCTCAAACTGAGATTTCCCATTTTTCATTAATATAAGCTCTTCAGACTGCAATTCTACCCTTAAAGGTTGCTCCAAAAAATTTATAAATCCTACTTCTCCCGCAGATTCAGAAACCAATAGTTGTGAGGCTTCCTTAATCTTCTTCTGTTGCTCCTTTTCTTTACAGTTATATGTTGCACAGGTTATCCTCTGCTCCTCCATCTCAACTTGTTGAGGCCCCTCAAACTGAGGTTTCCCAATTTTCATAAATATAGGCTCTTCAGACTGCAATTCTACCTTCTTTTCTTCCAAAGCTTTAAACTTAATAGATGGCGATGAACATACTCCCAGGACCGAAGTACATAAGTCTTTTGCTTGAGAAACAGTATTAAGTCTATAACATATCCCCAGGTAATTCACCACCATTCCAATCGGAATATCCCATCTGAACAAGATTCGTCTCTTTTTAAGTTCATCTGCTAAAAAGCAAACTCCTTTCTTCTTCTTAAAATTTTAGATGGGATCTCCTTTAGAATTATAACATCTTGTGAAGCAATTTGAAATCTCTTCTTATAGAAAGCTTGTATAATTTCGTTGCGCAGGGATCTTTTCCCAAAGTAAATTACCACATCTCTTGGCAAATTCTTTTGCACTGCCACCACAGAGTTAACTCTAAGTAATTTTTCAATTTCACTAAGTATTTCCTCTTTTTCTTTATTCAAAATCACAGCAAAGTCCTTTGCAACCATCTCTCTCAGATCTCCTTGCACAGACTCTCCCAAACCTCTGATTCTTAAGGCATATTCCATTTGTCTATATTGAAGCATAAGAATCTTATTTTCCATTTCTTTTTCCATGCTTTCAAATTTTCCCTCCATCAATTCCACTTTTTCTTCTGCCTCTTCTACATGAGAGTTCAGCTTTTCAAGAACAGAGGCAACTCCTTTTAGAGCCAAAACTATCTCTTGCCTCAAAATCTTATTATTTTCCTCTAAAATCTCTTTCATTTCTGCCCTAATTTGAGATATAACATTTCCCATCATATCTTGCAAATCCTTCACAATTATTGGCTGTACCAAGGAAGAGGGTGAAGCTATTGATTTAGGTTGTTGCACTGATTATAACACCGAAGAAGAAACCACCTTAGGAGCTGTAGGAATTACTGGACGCTTTGGAGCCATCTTTAAAAAAATCTTTACTCCTTCTTAAAAATTACAAAAATTAAGCAAAAGAAAAAGAGAGATTAAGTCCAAAAAAAATCAAAAAATCCTTCAAAAGGAGATCATTATAACAAAAAGATACTGAACGCTTTGGAGCCATCTTAGAAAAATCTTTACTCCTTCTTAAAAGTCACAAAAATTAAACAAAAGAAAAAGAGAGATTAACTCCAAAAAATCAAAAAATTCTTCAAAAAGAGATCATTATAATAAAAAGAAAGGAGTTAAAAAAAGAAAAGGGAAGAAGAAAAAAATAATTAAATAGAAAAAATCCATTCTATTTTTTTAAAAGTACAAAAAGCAAAACAAAGAAGTTAAACAAAAATAATAATGCTTCTAAAATCCAAACCCAACATCAAAATCAAATCCACATTCCGTTCCAATCATTAAAAAAAAAGGAAAAGGATAAAAAAAAAATACCAAAAAGCCTGCCGATCGCCATTCTACCTTCTCAAAGAAAAAAAGAAAAAAACCGAAAGGCTTGCCGATTGCCATTTTACTTTCCCTTTCAACAAAAGGAAAAAAATAAAAAGAGGGAATATAAAAGTAAAAGTAAATCTTTAAACTTAAAATCCAAATAAAATCAAAGAAAGCAAAAGCTAAATCCTCTACTCAGCTCTGTCCGCCTCTAAAAAAGAAACTCACCAGATCACTTTAATCGCGGAGGTGGTTGCAGCGGCTTGTTTTGTCCCTTGGGACAAAAGCAGCTGGGAAGCGGAGACAGTCTGAACTCCGTGGGAGCACTCCTCTCACCCCCCCCCAAAAAGCCTTGGGGGTGCATGAGAGTGGCTCTACCACTATTCAGACAACCCTCTTCCCCCCCTTTGCCCGGGAGGGGGATTTTGAACCACTGAACAGCTGATGGCCGCTGTTCATAGCGATTCAAACACTTACCCAGGAGGACGGCTACAAAGTAGCCGCCATCGCGCGCGCAGATCCACCGGAAGTCAAGAAAGATATATTATTGTATGGAGAAGATGGATAGATTATATTCAGAAAAAGTATGGGACTACAAAGTTTCATTTATTTTATTTTATGAGTAAATTTTATAGTAAATGTTGTAGAGATTTGTTTATGATGTAATTTAAGGGGAGTTAAAGGCTAAGTATGATATTTTTTTTCTTTCCTTTTCTTTTTTCTTTTCTTTTTTTATTGTTAACTTTGTTATTAATAACCCTGTACTCTACTCTGGGAAGTGAGGGGAGGAGGGTTGAGGGTGGGTGGGTGAGTGGGTGAGTGGGTAGGTAAGGATAATATAGATATGGTAGTTTATGAGAGAGGTACTGCTTGGGCATTTCCCCTGTGCTGCGCTCATGTGTTTGAGAGGGATGAGAGGGGAGGAAGGTGCAGGGAGGAAGTAGGATGGTAAGAGGAGAAGGGGAGGGGAAGAGAGTAGGAGGGGAGGAGAGAAAGAGGAGGGAAGTAGGGAAAGTACTAGAGAGAGTGGACGCAGCCTGGGCGGAATGGGCAGGCGGTACCAATGGTTATGAATTTATTTTATTTTGTAAATTGTATTTTGTATGATGAATAAATGGAAAATAAAAAAAATTATTAAAAAAAAGATTAATTCAGAATAAAAGAATAACAGAGTTGGAAGGGACCTTGGAGGTCTTCTAGTCCAACCCCCTGCTCAGGCAAAAAAAACCCTATACCATTTCAGACAAATGGTTGTCCAATCTCTTCTTTAAAACTTCCAGTGTTGGACCATTCACAACTTCTGGAAGAAAGTTGTTCCACTGATTAATTGTTCTGTCAGGAAATTGCTTCTTAGTTCTAGGTTGCTTCTCTCCTTGATTAGTTTCCATCCATTACTTCTTGTCCAGCCTTCAGGTGCTTTGGAGAATAGCTTGACTCCCTTTTCTTTGTGGAAACCCCTGAAATACTGGAACACTGCTATCATGTCACCCCTAGTCCTTCTTTTCATTAAACTAGACATACTCAATTCCAGTAACCATTATTCATATGATTTAACCTCTAGCCCTGTAATCATCTTTGTTGCTGTTCTCTGCACTCTTCTAGAGTTTCAATATCTTTTTTACATTGTTGTAAGGACCCGCTTCAAAACCTCATCCCAAGAAAGCAGGACTCTTGGAACACTTTCATTCCAAAAAGAACTTTTATTAGGAGAAGCTGACAGCAGGCATAGTAGGCAGGATCTGAGGGTTTCCCACTCAGATCAATAGGTTAAAGGAGCATCAAGCAAATCCCACCCCAATAATTCATCCGGTCAGTTCAAATGAGCCAATTCCTAGGTGTTAGGTCCGCTGTGGGAACAGAGCTGATAACAGAGTCCATTCCCATGCCTGTGAAGATGGTGTTGGGTCTTCATACCTTTTCCTCAGAGAGAGATAAGCCAGATGGCTGGTGGCACATTCCTTTCTCACCCCAGGTTGACATCAAGGGGAAACAGTTCAAAGAGCAAGCAGATAGAAAAGGCAGAGATAATACATTGTAGCTAAGCAAAAGAGAAATAATGCATTCCATAGGGCCTCCCCCTCCCCCTCAGGAGAATGACAGAACCCACAGAAAGAAGCTGGACAGGGACAGAACCAACCCCTCCCCAATGAGTTCTGACAATCGTGCTGACCAAAACTGGATGCAGTATTTCAAGTATGGCCTTATCAAGGCATTATAAAGTGGTATTAACACATCATGTGATCTTTTTTAAAAAAACAAATTTTATTGGTTTTTTAATTAATACAAAGTGCTCGAGACACACCATGGGGCTGGGGTAATCAAAAATCCAAAACCAAAACATATATAAGTAATTCAGTCAATGCATCAAATATTCCCTCTCTATTTCCCTCAAATAGCTTATATATTTAAACTAGTCTATTTCTACCTTAAATTTCTATTAATCCTAAACCTGTTTTAAATTTTTATGCAATTATAAGACCATAATCAAATTTAACTTCAAATACACACATTATTAGTTCAGGTATCTCTTCTAAATATGTCTTAATTCTTTAATTTCATCGTAGATCTTATTTATTTCTTCTTCCACAAATCTGTCTTAATTAAAATAAACATTAATCTATCCTATACATATCTAATTCATCAATCCATCAATTTTTTTTCTTAACAAAATAATAACAACCTTAAATCATCTGAGTCCCTTAGACAAAGATCTATTTTCATCCAATTAATTATCAGACCTAATATCATCCATATTATCAAAGAGAACACATCATCTTATTGAAATCACATTCAATTAACTATTAATTCAATTCCAATCTAAAACATCTCTTCATTTTTCTCCATTCCATTATATAGTAATTTTCATACATTAATCACCCATTTTTCTTATTTCTATTCAAAAACCTAATCCTTAACTCAGTCCATAGTTCTATAATGCCTTATATCCAATATATATAATTTTAAATTTCTCTTTTCAGTCTTATTCTAGGCTTTTTTTCTGCCAAGCAGGTTTCCACAACGCTTCCCTTCCAACTGGTAAATCTCTTTTGTTGCTTGTGGTGTTATTTGAGGCAGTAATAAGCTTCCTGTCGTCTGGATTGGACCTCCATTTCTCTTATTCTTGAAGCCTCGCTGCATTAAAGGTTCAAATCTCCATCTTTGTTTTTTCTGGTCCTCACAAATATAGATAAAATGCTTGTAGGATGAAATAAATTCCTCTGTATCCTCAATGAAGTCATCTTTTAGTGTATTTTGGTTTGTATAATAGTCAGGCGTAATTTGAAAATCACTTTTAAAATTTGAAGAAGAATCTCTGATTCTTAGTTCTGTGGTGATCTCTTTCATTGTAACAAGCAGTGCCATTTGGCGGGGCCGTGGAGGATGGCCTTCTCTGTGATGGTGCCCACGCTTTGGAACCAGCTCCCCCCAGAGATTAGGACCGCTCCCACCCTGTTGGTCTTCCGTAAGCTACTTAAGACCTGGCTTTTCCGGCAGGCCTGGGGTTTATAAAACCTGACCCCTGGATGATTGTCTTTGTACTGTTGTTCTGTTATGTTTTATATGTTTTTTATTGTTAGCCGCCCAGAGTCCTTCGGGAGTGGGGCGGCTTATAAATTTTAAAAATAAAATAAATAAAAAATAAATTCCTCTTTAATTTCCTTTAATTCCTCTTCTGGTATATTTTGGTTTATAGCATAAACAGATGTAATCTGAAGATCAGTTTGAAAGTTTGGGGTAGCATCAACTCTTTGTTCTGTAGTAATCCTTTTTCTTATAGCACATATTTCTTCAGAAACCTCATAAATCTTTTCCAGTATAAGCTTGCAATTTAAATGAGAGTAGAGTTTCTCCATTTTAAAAGTAATCAAAGAAAGTCTTTTCTTTATTATTGTTGTTGTTGTTGTTATTATTATTATTATTATTGATCATCACACAGTCAGCCAGATGTTCAGACTGGATTTGGCATTTTGTCTACCTATCAAGTCCTTACCCAGGACCTGGGATAGGCAGATGTGGATGTTTGATAGTATTACAGATATCGTCCCAGGATGGAAGCAGTTCCTAGTAAGCCTGCCTTTTGCAATTGACTAATAGCAAATTTGTCACTGCCAATGGTGTTCAAGTGATGCTCCAGTTGTTTTGGGATTGAACCCAAGGAGCCTATCACTATTGGTACTACCTTTGCTTGCTTTTGCCACAGTCTTTCTGTTAGAGAATTTTAATTTCTCTATTGGGGAAAAATAAATCAGAAGCTCTCACAGTTGACTGCATTTAGCTGATTCAAATAACTTTATATTTATATAAAAATATTTACAATACCATTCTTCTTTACAGCAACATAGCTTAATGAAGACTTTTTACAGAGACAGACCAGAGACAAAACTTGAAATCCAGCTCCTAACTCAATACTCTTTTTTGCACAGACTCAGTAGCACTTTCTTCACATTGGCTGACTGAGTTATCACATGACTCTTCCTGCTCATGAATATTCCAACACTCCTCCCTTCATGACAGGAAGACACATCAGACCTATTGACTTAACACATTTTTAATAGTGAAAAACCTTGTGCCACTAACCTGGCCTTATACTGTATATCATTATTTGGCAATACCTTTTTCTTATATACCCACTTACAAGCCACAGCTTTGGTTCCCTGTGGCAATGTCACTGATTTAAATACTTCATTGTCTCCCATGGATTTCATCCCTTTATCCATGGCCTCCTTCCATCTTTCTTGTTCAGCTTTTGGTAATGCCAACACCTCTTTATAACTTCTTGGCTCATACCACACATTGCAAACCTTCACCTTGCTGGCAGAATACCTGTCAGGTGGAATTCCTTTATTACATCACTCTGACCTACATGGTATTAACTGCTCCTGTGTCTCAAGTCCTTCTAGCTTCATGTCTTGTTCAGCCTCTCCTCCCTGAACATTGACATCTTCAATAATGATTTTTTTCATCATTAGATGAGTTATTGTCACTAAATAGATCACCATCATTAAGTGAGACATACCCAGAATTTGCATTAATTCTGTCCCAATTTTGTTCTGCAAAATTAGCAGACCTTGAAATTATAATTCTTTTACTTCCATCGCTAAAGCGATATCCTTTTGACCCTGGCTCATAGCCCACAAACCTGAGCTTTCTTGCCTTTTGCTGTCCCTTTCTTCTGATTGCTTTCGGAATATGTACCCATGCAGTACTTCCAAAAATTCTCAAATGTGCCAGTGATGGCTTTCTCCCATATAGAATGGCATATGGAGTATTATTAATGGAGGAACTCCACAGCCTGTTAACTATATAATTGGCAGTCAATATGGCTTCTCCCCAATATGACCTGCTCATACCAGAATCCTTAATAATGAATCTTTCATTGTTTGCAAAACACCATTCCTTCTTTCAGCTACACCGTTCTCTGCTGCTGTGTAAGGATTTGTACGTCTGTGTCTTATCCCCAACAGCCCCAACCATTGTTGGAATTTAGTTGATATAAATTCAGTACCTCTGTCAGTTTGCAACTGACACACTTGTTGTCTGTACCTTCTCTCTACAAAACTTACCCACTGTTTGAATTGTTGTAGCACCTCTGTCTTACTTCTAAGCAAGTAGCAAAATGAATACCTGCTATAATCATCAACAATAACCAGTGCATATTTTGCTCCTCCCAAACTGACTTGCATAGGTCCCACCAGATCTGCATGAACCAGCTCTAGAACTCTTTTTGTTTGTCTTGTGCTACATTTACTAACTGGGAATGCCTTTGACTTTGATGCTTTGCATACTGCACAGTCCAAATATGTTTTGCATCCCTTCAAATTTAGCCCTTCTGCAAAATCTTGCATTTGCTGCAAAACTTTAAAGCTTGCATGGCCAAGTCTTCTATGTAGAAGATGAACACATGAATCATGCTCTGCAACATTCTTAAATATATGGGAACATTGAACCTTTTGTCCCTGCAATACATATAGATTATCTTCCTTTATGCCTTCTGCACAAATATTCCCATTCCTTTTGATGAGACACTTCCCATTTACAAAAATGACCTCAAAACCTTGTTTGTCTAAATTAGACACACTTAACAAATTATGTTCCATCTCAGGTACACAAAGCACATTGGTAAACTTTGATTCCAAATATGGAATTTTTACATTGCCTCTTCCAATGACTTTTGCTTTCTGGCCATTTGCCACAGCTTCTTGTAGTACTGGAACAAACCTGCAAAATAATTCAGAGTCATTAACAATTGTTTGACTTGCCCCACTATCTAGTAGCCACTTGTCTCTGTTGTTGCTATAGCAAACTTTTGCAACACCAAAATGTTCCTTTTGCAAAGCAGTCCTTTTTGGTTGCACAAATGTCTTTTGCTGCAAACAGTTCCTCTGCAAACAGTTCCTTTACAAACAGTTCCTTTGCAAATGTGTGCTCGCTCCACAAATGTGGCAATTCTTTTCTCACTGAGCAGCTCTCTGCTTGCAAAATCTGTCCTTTGTTGCAACTTGGTCCGGGTCCGATCTGCTTGTTTTTTCTCCTCTGGAGACTTGCAGTCTGGACCCCCTCCTCAGGAACTTCTCCTCCTCGTGGCTGCTTCTAAAATGGCGTTTTTCCTCTTCATTAAGCAAACATGCCTTTAAAGCCTCAAAATTTAAGTCTTTCTCTTCTTTACACTCAAATATTGCAGAAACGGTGTCCCATGTTTTATCTAAACTGTTCAACACCAATAAAACCTTCTGGGACTCAGGGAATTTAATCCCACGTTGTTCTAAGTCCAAAAATAAACTTTGCATTTTATTTAAATGCTGTTCCACAGATTCGCCTGGTTGCAAACAGGCCCTGTAAAGTTTTCTTGACAATTGCACTATATTGCATGCAGAAACATTCATGTGCACAGCTCTCAACTTGAACCAAATCTCCTTTGCAGTCTTTAAATTTGCAACATTTAGAAATTGTTCATCATCTAAATTCAAGATGAGATAAGCCATTGCTCGATCATGATTTTTTTGATCAACTGCTGCAAACACTTGTGGTGGATTTTCTACAATATACCACAGCTCTTTAGCTTTCAGCAAACATTCCATTTTTGCAGCCCATATAATGTAAATCTTCTGGCCCAAACGAGGCACAGAGTTTTCCTCAAATTCCATTGCAGCCATTCTGCTTATTCTGCCTTGTTCTTATATTTTCTAAACACAGGCAATTTCTTCCAGCTTTAAATTATAATGCAGTCCTTAGTAAGCTCAGGGCCCATAACCTGTTAGAGAATTTTAATTTCTCTATTGGTGAAAAATAAATCAGAAGCTCTCACAGTTGATTGCATTTAGCTGATTCAAATAACTTTATATTATATAAAAAAATTTACAATACCATTCTTCTTTACAGCAACATAGCTTAATGAAGACTTCTTACAGAAACAGACCAGAAACAAAACTTGAGACTGGAAATCCAGCTCCTAACTCAATACTCTTTTTTGCACAGACTCAGTAGCACTTTCTTCACATTGGCTGTCTGAGTTACCACATGACTCTTCCTGCTCATGAATATTCCAACACTTTCTATTTCTATTTGTAGGTCTTTGTATTTTGTTATCTTCTCCAGTTCTTTCTCTTCTATTCTGCTGTCTCCAGGCACTGCCACGTCCACTATCCAGACTTTTTTGTCTTTCTTATCAACAATTGTTAAGTCTGGGGTGTTATGTTGCAGGTGCTTGTCTGTTTGAATTCTGAAGTCCCAGAGCAGTTTAATTTTATCATTTTCTATGACTTTCTCTATTTTATGATCCCACCAGTTTTTGCTTACAGGCAAATGATATTTTTTGCAGATCTTCCAATGCAGGAACTCCAATATCCAGGAACTCCAATATCCAGGAACTCCAATATCCAGGAACTCCAATATCCAGGAACCCCAATATCCAGGAACTCCAATATCTAGCGCGGACCTTGTTAACCCGGGCGACATCCGAGCCGGTATGGCATTCTGCAATTTACGTCTCAGTATATTTTTTATGGGAGAGACACTCTTTGTCTGACTCCTCTGATGAGACCTGTCCAGTATGGTTGAACCTCTGGCATAGCTCTCATCTTCCTCAGAGTACACAAGCCCCACAACCACGTCAAGGTAGTGCCTCACTGGGGTTATTATTATTATTATTATTATTATTATTATTGATCATCGCACAGTCAGCCAGATGTTCAGACTGGATTTGGCATTTTGTCTACCTATCGAGTCCTTACCCAGGACCTGGGATAGGCAGATGTGGATGTTTGATGGTATTACAGATATCGTCGCAGGATGGAAGCAGTTCCTAATAAGGCTGCCTTTTGCAATTGACTAATAGCGAATTTGTCAATGCCAATGGTGTTCAAGTGGTGCTCCAGTTGTTTTGGGATTGCACCCAAGGAGCCTATGACTATTGGTACTACCCTTGCTTGCTTTTGCCACAGTCTTTCTATTTCTATTTGTAGGTCTTTGTATTTTGTTATCTTCTCCAGTTCTTTCTCTTCTATTCTGCTATCTCCAGGCACTGCCACGTCCATTATCCAGACTTTTTTGTCTTTCTTATCGACAATTGTTAAGTCTGGGGTGTTATGTTGCAGGTGCTTGTCTGTTTGAATTCTGAAGTCCCAGAGCAGTTTAATTTTATCATTTTCTATGACTTTCTCTATTTTATGATCCCACCAGTTTTTGCTTACAGGCAAATGATATTTTTTGCAGATCTTCCAATGCACCATTGTTGCTACTTTGTCATGCCGCTGCTTATAATCAGTCTGTGCAATCTTGATGTATTCACCTCTAATCTTTTTCTTGACTTCAGCGTGCTTGATATTGTCAGCTTGAAGGATACCCAAGTATTTGTAGTACTCTTCCTCATCCAGACTCTTAATGTTATTTTCATGGGGTATCTTGATTCCTTCAGTTTTCACTATTTTTCCTTGTTTGATGATGATGATGATGATGATGATGATGATGATGATTATTATTATTATTATTATTATTATTATTATTATTATTATTATTATTATTATTATTATTATTATTATTATTAGGGCTGTAATTAAACAGTGTCCACCCCCTCAATTCCCACAGCTGCACCAGCTTATCTCTTCCAGGAATATTTTAAAGGTCAGGTTTCTATCCCAAAAATAGTTGCAATATTAGCTTTTCACCACTAGATGTCCTCAGTGAATAAAAAAGAAACTTTTCCAGGCATCTTTTTTTTCCTTTTTTTTTCTCTTTTAAAGGAAAGAGTGGAGAAAGAAATATTCTTCCAATGTTAGCTCTTAATAAAATTCAAAAAAGTGTTTTTGGTGTGGTTTTTTTCTGTATCCCAAAATGAGTAAAAATAAAGTATAGTCTTTAAGAAGTTTTTATTTTTCAATGTCTCTCTTCCCACACATACAGAAGCCACACTTTCCAAATGGGGAAATAATTCCAACTCAAGTTTTTTCAGGCAAAAAAAAAAACAAGTAAGGGAAAGAGAGGGGCTAAAGGGCTCACCCGAATCCTCTGTGGTGGGTCTAATATCACTTAGTTGTAATTGTGACTTTGGCTGGTGCAGCAGGATGATCGGCCATCTTGCAGGACGATCGTTCCTCCGTTGGCCCTAAGGAAATAGCTGGAGCCACGGGAGAAGCTGCCATTCTCCCACGGCGACCATCAAGCTTCCTTCTCGGTGGTTGCCCCTCCAGGGCAACTTTCGACCCACTGGGGGGTCTACCGATGCAGAAAACCTGGCCGGGCTGGAGATAAGTCCCCAGAAACAACTGGCGTCGGAAGTCAACACATCATGTGATCTTGATACTAACTCTCTGTTAATACAGCCTAGAACTGTGTTGGCTTTTTTGGCAGCTGCCGCACACTGCTGGCTCATATTTAAGTGATTGTCCACTAGGACTCCAAGATCCTTCTCACAGTTACTATTATTGAGCCAGGTACCACCTATATCACGGATCAGCAACCCGCGGCTCCGGAGCTGCATGCGGCTCTTTGAGCCATCCCCTGTGGCTCCAGAGCCTCCCCCACCATTTTCAGAGAGAGACAAGGAGAGAGATAGGCACTTTCTCTCTCTCTCTCTCTCTCTCTTTCTCTCTCTCATTGGACTTGCCCCCTCGCAGGGCTCCTGATTGCCCCTGCTCCTGGGTGCCCCACCCCCTGGGAGAAGGGTGGCCAGGAAGTCCCTTTCCCGGGCTGGCCCCATCTGATGTGACGTGGCTGGGGAGACGTGCGGGGAAGCCCCAAGATCCCCTGTGGGAGCGGCCCACCCGAGCCTCCGCTGAGCGAGCCAGCCCTTCCACAAAGTGCAGCCTCAAGGGAGAGCAGCCCTTCTGATGCCCAGCCGGCACGACCATTGGCCAAGCAGCAGCAGAGCCGGAGACAGAGGGTCAGTGGTGGGGGGAGGGAGGGGGCTCTGAGTCCAGGGAACACTGCTGTGAAGTGGCCGCAGGGCAGGTGGTGCCCTCCCAGCTTACTTGTTCCAAGTGGCAGTCTCAGTTGGGGCATCATTTCCTGGGCCATCCCCGAGCCGCTCCCTGTGCAGCCAAGCCAGCCACATGTCACCCTGGGCTGGGCGGCAGCCATGGCTGGTGCGGCGGCCAGTGAGGGCATCACACCCCAGGAAGCCAAGCCAACCACATGTCTCCCCAGGCCAAGCCAGGCAGCAGTCATGGCTGGGCCGGCAGCCGGCGGGGGCAGCGCTTCCCGGGAAGCCGAGCTGGCCACATGTCTCCCCAAGCCGGGTGGGGTGGCAGTCAGGCATGAAGCTCGCCTGGCTGCCACAGGGTTCTCCCCCGCCCGGCCCCATTGATGACGCCTTCCTTGGCCGCTTTTGGGCAGCTGCTGCCACCGCCGCCCTCGGTGTTACAGGAGGAGACCTTGGGCTGTGAGGCCAGCAGGGCTGGTGGCAATCAGGAGCCCCCTTGTCCCCACGGCGGCACTCCCTATTGCCGGCGTGGCCACCCATGGTGCACCCGGCCTTGGAGCCCTCCTCTTGCAATGCGAAGTGGCTGAGGATGCGGTGGGGGCCAGGCCGGGGGTGGCAGGGACCCTGACCATGCTGCAGTGGCCGCTGCCGGAGCCACTGCCTCCCATCCTGCTCCTCCTCCCCGCCTGTTCGGCTGAGGATGCAGCGGGGGTTGGCTGGAGCTGCTGCTTCCCGTCCTGCTCCCCTCCCCGTCCGTTTAGCTGAGGATGTGGTGGTGGGGGTGGCTGGGAGCTGCTGCCTCCCATCCTGCTCCTCTCCCCATCCGTTTAGCTGAGGATGCGGCAGGGGGGTGGCTGAGAGCTGCTGCCTCCCATCCTGCTCCCCTCCCCGTCCGTTAAGCTGAGGATGTGGTGGAGGAGCAGCTGGGAGCTGCTGCCTCCCATCCTGCTCCCCTCCCCGTCCGTTTAGCTGAAGATGTGATGGGGGGGCAGCTGGGAGGAAAGAGAGAGAAAGAGGAAAGAGAGAGAAAGAGAAAGAGGAGAGAGAGGAAAGAGAAAGAGAAAAAGAGGAAAGGGAGAGAGAGAAAGAGGGGGAGGAAAGAGAGAAAGAAGAAAGAGAAAGAGGGAGAGGAAAGAGAAAAAAGAGGAAAGAAAAAAGATTGAGAAAAGAGAAAGAGAAGAGAAAGAGAGAGGAAAGAAAGAAGAAAAAGAGAGGAAAGAGAAAGAGAGAGGAAAGAGGAAAGAAAGAGAGACAGAGAAAGAGAGAGAAAATTAGAGGAAAGAGAGAAAGAGGAAAGAGAAAGAGGAAAGAGAGAGAAAGAGAGGAAAGAGAAAGAGGAGAGAGAAAGAGAGAGAGGAAAGAGAAAGAGAAGAGAGAAAGAGAGAGAGAGGAAAGAGAAAGAGAGAAGAGAGGAAAGAAAGAAAGAGGGGAGAGGAAAGAGGAAAAGAGGAAAGAGGGAGAGAGAGAAAGAGGGGGAGGAAAGAGAAAAAGAGGGGGAGAGGAAAGAGAAAAAGAGGAAAGAGAAAAAAGATTGAGAAAAGGGAAAGAGAGGAACGAGAGAGAATGTTAGAAGAAAGAGAGAAAGAAAGAGAAATAAGAGAAAGGGAAGAGACAGAGAGGAAAAAGAGAGGAAAGAGAAAGAGAAGAGAAAGAGAGGAAATAGAGAGAGAAAGTTAGAGAAAAGAGAAAGAGAAGAGAGAGGAAAGAAAGAGAAAGGGGAAAGAGAGAAAGAAAGAGTAGAGAGAAAGAGGAAAGAGAGAAAGAGGAAAGGGAGAGAAAGGAGAGGAAAGAGAGGAAGAAGAAAGAGAAAGGTGGAGAGGGAAGAGAAAAAAGAGGAAAGAAAAAAGATTGAGAAAAGAGAAAGAGAGAGGAAAGAGGAAAGAAACAGAGACAGAGAAAGAGAGAGAAAATTAGAGGAAAGAGAGAAAGAGGAAAGAGAGAGAAGAGAGAGGAAAGAGAGAAAGAGGGGGGAGAGGAAAGAGAAAAAGAGGAAAGAGAGAGAGAAGAAAGTGATAGAGAGAGACCCTTTTGACATCTAAAATGAAGATAACGCTGCATATATTCTTTTTTTACCTTTATTTTATACACACACACACACACACACACACACACATAAACACACACACACACACTAAAGGTAAAAAAGGATATATGCAGTATTATCTTCATTTTAGATATCAAAAGGGCTTTGCGGCTCCCGATGTTTTGTTTTCGGTGGGAAACGTGTCCAAGTGGCTCTTTGAGTGTTTTGGGTTGCCTACCCCTGACCTATACTGTATCTGTGCATTTGGTTTTTCTTGCCTAAATGTTGAACCTTACTTTTGGCACCATTGAATTTCATTTTGTTAGATAGTGCCTTTTGTGTTTCGGGATTCGAGGCATTGAAGCACAACACATCATAAACCAAGTTTCTTTATTTCACCTTAACTCCACTCCAAGCAAACTGCAAAATGGGCATGCAGGCCTTTTATAGTTTTCCAAACCCCAGGCAGTCCAGCCAATAGGAATCCTTCTTTCTTTGCGCCTTGTGCATGCCCAGTAGTCCAGCGTCAGCCAGTCTGGTCCCGGGCAACTTTTAGATTGCCTGGGACCATTTGCAACATTTCTGAGCCTGCTGAGTTTCCTCATCAGGTCCAGGACACAACACCCCTCCCCCCTAGATAGAACACACACACACTTCCAATTTTTTCATAATAATAATAATGAAAATAATATTCCTGCTCACACGCAGGCAACATTCTTATAAAATAATAGGGTTCTCTAAACAACCCACCCTTTAATGTGAACTTCCTGTGTCTATCTTCTACCCAAATAGGTCCATCTCTTTATCCTAGACTAGTAAGGTTTCCTTGTGCTGACAGGAACCTCACATATTCACCTAGATGCTTAGGAGGGGCCTTAGCCCTTTGTGACCTATGCAAAGTCAGGGAGGGTGCCTGGCCTGTCAGCTCACCTGCCTGGCTAGGCAGACCAGGACTTGTACTTAAGGTACCTACCAGCCCATCCGGTAGGCTCGCTAGACCAGGACTTTTATGCACAAATTTTGCAGGTGACCCCTGGTGAGGCGTGCTGGCAAAGTTGTCGGGGCTCTCTCCAGGCTCCCTTAGAGCAAAGGAAATTCCCCAGCCTGCTGGAGTGGCTGAGGACTCCCCAACTACCCTGGATGGCTCCAGGGAACTTAGTCCCTCAAGCCCGCGACCAGTCTCGGATGTGACCTGTGTTGCAGGTGTGCCCCAATAATTCCATTCCCCAGTGTAAGTGGCCAGGGTGCCAAAGTCAGGAGCCGCATCTATGGCAAACCCCTCCTTAGGATAATTCCTGTCTGGAGCTCTTGCAGATATGCATGACTCCCTGTTCAGCACAATAATTGAACCATGAGGATGCCCTTGCTCCTCCCCTGGGAAGTCCCTAGTGACCTGCAGTAATTTCTAGGAACAGTGAGGCTGGGTCTCAAAATGGTGACCTGAAGTGTGACCTAGTTCCTGGGCCCCCTCACCCCCTAGAGTGGAGGCAGGGGTGGAATCAACAGGGGACAACCGCCAGCGCAGTTGATCGATGTGACACCACAGGACATGGTGTCTCCCAAGGTCACTTTGTATGATAGAGGTCCAGAGATCTTACAGATGACAGCAGAAACCCAGAGATGTCCAGGACCATAGTTCCTTGCCCAGACCGGATCGCCCAACTGATGTCTCCTAGGAGCCCGTGGCTGTGACACCTGTAAAGACACCTGGTCTGGGTGCAGTCTATCTAACTTCATGATGAGGCGGCGGCCCCAGTGGAGTTCAGCTGGGCTCTTCCCAGCAGCAGCGCAAGGTGTGGCGCGATGTGCAAGAAGAAAGTCTGCTAACCTGTGATGCCAGCTGTCGTGCATTAGTTTTTTGAGTGCATCTTTGGTGGTGTGCACCATTCTTTCACCTTGCCCATTGGTGGAAGGGTGGAAGAGAGCTGACGTTGCATGCCATATCAAGTTGACCTGAAGGAAAGCCTGGAACTCACAAGATGTAAATTGAGAACCATTGTCAGAAACAAGAACATCAGGAAGGCCATGGGTTGCAAAGATTCCTCTTAGCACCTGGATGGTCCTAACAGTACTAGTGGAGGAGACAGGTACAACCTCTAGCCACTTGGAATGGCTATCCACAAGGATAAGGAAGAATTGCCCCTGAAAGGGCCCAGCATAATCTAAATGTACCCTTGACCAAGAAGTTTGTGTCTCCTCCCACCTGTGTATAGGGGCCTGAGGCATTTCAGGCCTTGATTGTTGGCACACCTGGCATCCATGCATCTGGGCCTCAATAGCTTTATCAAGCCCAGGCCACCAGAGATGGCTGCATGCAAGCGCTTTCATGTGCACTATGCCTGGATGTCCCTCATGCAGAGAGGACAAGACTCTAGACCTCAGTGAGGCTGGGATAACTACTCTACTCCCCCATAAAAGGCACCAATTAAAGGTAGACAGTGCGTGTCTCCTTTGTCAGAAACTTTAAAATGTAGCATCTGGACACGTGTCAGGCCATCCTGACAACACCCATGTCAACACGTGTGCAAGCGTGTGATCAGTGGCAGTTTCTGCAGCCACATCCCTAGCATTGAGGGGAGATTCAGGTAGTTGCTGAATAGAAAGAATATTAATAGCAGGGGCAGGATCTGCTTCTATGTGAGTGAAAGGTAGTCTACTGAGGCCATCTGCATGGCTCATTTCTTTGCCAGGTTTGTGAATGAGCATGTAGTCATATGCTGACAAGAAAATGGACCACCTCAGCATACAGGGGAAATGATGTGAGGGGTTTGTTTGGTCGTTGTAAACAACCCCAGCAACAGCTTGTGGTCTGTAGACCCTGAAGTGATGGCCATATAACAAATCATGAAATTTCTTTATGCCAGCCACTGTTGCCAAGGCTTCTCTGTCAATCTGAGCGTAATTCCGCTCTGCAGATGACAAGGTCCTTGAGTAGTAAGCCACAGGGACTTGTGTTCCATCAGCCTTTAGGTGACTGAGTACTGCACCCACCCCATAAGGGGATGCATCACAAGCGATGCATACAGGCAGTTGCTCATTAAAATGGGCTAATACCGCATTTGATGAGAGCAAGGCCTTGACCTCTTTAAAACTCCTGTCATGGACTTTAGTCCACTGCCATGGAGCTTGCTTGTCTAAGGGCCAGTGTAAATAACGGCTCAACCACAGCAGCCTTATAGGGAAGGAAAGCATGATAGAAGTTAAAAAGTCCCAAGAAAACCTAAAGCTCACTTTTAGACTTGGGACTTGGGGCCTTCTGAATGGCTTTCAACTTAGATTCTGCAGGGTGTATGCCTAGAGCATCTATTTTAAAGCCTAAAAATTCTGTAGAAGTAACACCAATTTTACATTTGTCTTTTTTTAATTTGAGGCCTACTTGACGGAACCTCATCAACACATCCCTTAATCTTTCAGCCAAATTCTGTGATGACTCCCCTGCAATGAGGACGTCATCAAAGTAGGGGAAAACCCCCAGAATACCCCTGAGTGTGCACTCCATGACACTCTGGAATATGCCAGGAGCAACATTCACCCCAAATAGTAACCTTTTTACTTTAAAAGCACCTCTATGGGTCACTATTGTTTGGGCTTCAGCAGTTGCCTCATCAACAGGTAGCTATTGATAGGCCTGTGCTAAATCAAGCTTTGCAAACAGTGTTCCCCCCTTAAGGGAGGCCAAAATATGACTCACTACTGGTACAGCTGTTGCAAAGCTGTGTTCAGAGTACACTTATAGTCTGCACAAACTCAGACTTCCCTGTTAGCCTTTAAAGGCATCACAATTGGGGTTTCCCATGGATTTGAGTCCACAGGTTCCAAGATGCTCTGCTGGAGCAGCTTGTCCAGTTCAGCATCAATCTTGCCTTTGAGGGCGAATGGCACCCTCCTAGGCTTAATCCTAACTGGTGCGATGTTTGGGTTTAATCGCAGTGCGATGAGAGGTCCCTTGTATGAACCAAGCTCTGAAATAAACACCCGCAAACTCTTTGCAAACTTCTGCAATTTCTAGAGTTTTCAGACTATTCAGACCAGTCACCTGAATTCCCTGGGCCTCAAATCAATCGAGTCCAATTAGACTTGTACGATCACCCCCAACAACCACCACATCTAAGAGGCCTTGGAAAGCCTTACGCTGCACCTTGAGTGTGGCTTTTCCTAGTACATTAACCTTTGAATTTTGAAAGTCAGTAAGAATTAAGTTTGATGGTCTGAGTTTGACTCGACGGCCACTACTGCAGCAATTCCTTTTAAAAGTATTGTGTGAAATGATCGATAGAGCGGACCCGGTGTCCAGCTCCATCGATAAGGGAACCCCTTATAACTGTACATCAATGCGAAGCTTCTTTTTAAGGGGCTTGTGCATCCCTGTTCGCAAGATGCTTCTACACGACATGCAGAAACCCACTCTGTGTTGGCTGGAAACCCTGGTACTTTTCCAAAGGGATTCTTCCCGAGGTTGCACCTGCTGGCGACCCAAACAAATGGTGGCAATGTGGCCTTGCTTACCACATGCCCAGCAAATGATGGAGCAGAACTGGCAGTCCATGAGCTTGTAACATCCTCCGCAACCGAGACACTGAAGGGCTGCTGGGGTCTTGTCTGGTTTCTCTCGTGGTCTTCTTACTGCCGGCTGGTGAAGTCTGTCCACCTCCTCTTCAGGATCCAAGTCTTGGACTTCCTGAGCAACCTCTTGATGGATGGTCGCGACGGCTGGAGTGTTTCTGGTGAGCCGCAGAGCCTTCACAGCGTCGCCTGCTGCTTCTTCAGCTGCAACTTCACGTAAGACATCTTGGAATGTGACTTCAGCTTTAGCAAAGATCTTTTGTTGTAGCTCCCTGCTTCTAAGGCCGCAGACGAAATGGTCTCATAAGCGTTCTTCCAGGTCCTTGAATTCACAAGGCCTGGCAGCTTGTCTCAAAGCAGCGATGAACTCAGCAGCAGACTCGCCTGGCTTCTGATCCCTCTGCTCAAAAGCATACCTTCATGCAATCACAGAAAGCTTGGGGTGAAAGTGATCCTTCAGCATGTTCTTTAGATCTGTATAGGTGACAGACTCCAGCAGTGCCGGGGCTACCAGGTTCTCGACTACATCGAAAGTGTCCTGATCGCAGATGTACTGCAGGGTTGCTGCTTTCAAGCTGTCTTCCCAAACCTGGTTGACCCTTAGGTAATTTTCCACCTGGGCCACGTAGGAGTTCCAGCGCTCCAGGTGAAAGACGTCGAACTCGGACAGACATCCAATCTTTGACATCTTCTGCTTTGAATGCCTCGCTGCAAGCCTTCATTGAGGGGAAGGGCCCATTTGCCAAGCTCACCTCCAGGTGAATGCAGAGCTGAACGCCAATTCCCAGGCTTCAGGCTCTTCAGATAAGGCTTATCCTCTTCTTACTGCCTTTTTCCTTGCAGAGATCCCACCTTCATCGCCAGTTTTGTGTTTTGGGATTCGAGGCATTGAAGCACAACACATCATAAACCAAGTTTCTTTATTTCACCTTAACTCCACTCCAAGCAAACTGCAAAATGGGCACGCAGGCCTTTTATAGTTTTCCAACCCCCAGGCAGTCCAGCCAATAGGAATCCTTCTTTTTTCGCGTCTTGCACATGTGCAGTAGTCCGGTGCCAGCCAGTCTGGTCCCGGGCAACTTTTAGATTGCCCGGGACCATTTGCAACATTTCTGGGGCTGCTGAGTTTCCTCATCAGGCCCAGGACACAACAGTGCCCAAGGTTCAAGTCTGTCAAGATCCTTCTGTATCTTAAGCCTATCTTCTGGAGCAGGAATCTTCAAACCTGGTTGGCTGAGGAATTCTGGGAATTGAAGTCCACAAATCATAAAAGGGCCAAGTTTGAAGACCCCTATTCTGGAGTGTTGGCTATTCCCACCAGCTTGGTGTCATCTGCAAATTTGATGAGTTCCCCTCATCCAAATCATTGATGAAGATGTTGAAAAGTACTGGGCCTAAAACGGACCCTTGGGGTACCCCATTGCATACTTCTCTCCATGTAGATGCAATTCCATTGAGGACTACACATTGAGTGTGGTTGGTCATTAGCTCTTCTTTTCATTAAACTAGACATACCCAATTCCAGCAACTATTCTTTACATGTTTTAGCCTCCAGTCCCTAATCATCTTTGTTGCTCATTGAATATAATCTGGCCAACAGGGCTCAATTCACATAACACACTTTAACCAAATTAGTATTAACTAAGCTTAGTCTATTGTATAAATACAACTATTCAGTCTTTAATTGGCCTAATTATACATTTTGGGTGGCCATAGCCTCTTATGTATAATTTTTTTCCCAAAACCTACATATAGAAGGAGTGTGCCAAATTAATCCTTGTTAATTGCCTGCATTTACAAGACTGATCACAACAGGGATCTGGACTTAGGTTAAAGCTATCCCCAAATTCTGGTTTCCCTTCTCAAGAATTAATGCATTCATTCCTTTCCCTGAAATGACAGTATTGCTCTAACCCTCTTTAATAAATTGCCTAAATGCCAACTTTCCTGTGTACAATGAAAGCATGATTTTTGTGGAGTATTCATATAATCTGCCCCACAACACAATTCCTGAATGTAAGCATCCATTAGAAAACACAGTGATGTGTGCAAATGACACAAATTGTTGCCTGATGAGGTTGGGATGGACATGACATCATTTGCTCCCCGTTCTCTGCATACATCTTTGTGGCTAAGGAAAATGAGATGTGAATATTGCCTACCACTCCTAGGACTTTTCTTTGTCCATCATTTCCCTAGTGGGAGATGGTGAAACTTTTTAACATTTTATTTTTCAAATTAGTTATTTTTGTAAGATGTAATAACCCACCAACCAATGTCAAAAATAATTTTTAAAAGTTTCTTTCAATATGTAAAAAACAAAAAAAATCAAGGAAACAATTGGTCAACTAATAGGAGAAGATGGCGAGGAAGTGATGGATAGCAGGGAGAAACAGAGCTGTTTAGTTCATTCTTTGCATCTGTCTTTATGCAAAAGGAAAAAATAGCCCAAGCAGGAGGCCCTACACTATTTCTCACAGATGGCAGTCCAGTCTCCTCTTGAAAGCTTCCAGTGATGAAGCACCAACAACTTCTGAAGGCAAGATGTTCCATTGGTAGATTGTTCTCACTGTCAGAAAAATTCTCCTTATTTCTAGGTGGCATCTCTCCTTGATCAGTTTCCATCCATTGTTCCTTGTCTGACCTTTGGGTACTTTGGAAAATAGGTTGACCCCTCTCCTCTCTGTGACAGCCATTCAAATATTGGAACACTGCTATCATGTCACCCCTGGTCTTTCTCTTCATTAAATCAGCCATACTCAGTTTTTGCAACCATTGTTCATATGTTTTAGCCTCCAGCCTCTTTGTTGCTCTTCTCTGCACTTATTCTAGAGTCTCGACATCTTTTTATAGTGTGATGACCAAAACTGGATGCAATATTTTAGGTGTGGTCTACTAAGGCTTTATAGGGTGATATTAGTACCTCATGTGATCTTGATTCAATCCCTCTGTTGTTGCAACTTAGGGTTGCATTGGCTTTTTTGGTTGCTGCTGTACAATGCTGACTCATATTTAATTGATCGTCCACTAGCACTTCAAGATCCCTGTAAAGACCTGCCCCAGCTGGTCCCCCAGGAAAGCAAAACTCTTGTCTCCATTGAGTTGAATTTAAATCAAAATTGAATCTCTCTTTTACTGAGATACCACAAGGTATCTGAGGTGCTGGGTAGATAATAGGTCGCTCTCAGGGTTTGGTGGCCTTGGAAACAGGCTGGAATCAGCTAAGACGGAGTCTGCTCCATCTCCAAAGACAATCCCCCTCCCTAATTCCCAATCAGTTATAGCAAAAGTGAAAGCATGCAAAAAATGCCAATAAGCCTTCCTCCCCCCTCCTTCAACAGAATGGCAGGACACGATGGTTGACCTGACATGCTGTCCCCCTGAACGATAATGTTAGAATCCTGCAGAACACAACAAAATAAAAAGGGAGGGAAAAGATAAAGCAGGGGAAACATAATTTAAGTTTATTTGGGTATTGATTGTAGAAGCACTTTAACATCCTAGGAGCCCTAACATGGCAGTGGTCTACCTACTCATTCTGAGCCTTGGGAAAATCTTTTCATGCCACTAAATATTGGAGTGTTCCCCTATACTTGCAGGAATCTAAAATCTCTCAGACCTCAAAATGTTGTACACCTTGACCATTAACAGCTCAGGAGGTGGTTAAGGGGGGAGTGACTTCAGGTTTTAATAATTTGCAATGGAATACAGGATGGACCTGCCAAAGGGACTTGGGCAAATCCAGTTCTACAATCACATTTGATGAGGAAATCTCTCTCAAAGTTGGATCCCAATTTCCTTGTTGGTTCTAATGACTGTAGGTAATGGGTGAAAAGATCACCAATGTTGAATGGTTTGGTTCCACTCGCTTCTTGTCAGCTTGGGCTTTGTAAGGCTCCTGAGCATCCACAAAGGATTTTCTCACCACAGGCCATGCATTCTGTAATTGAGAGACCCACTCCTGTAATGAGGCACCGGAGGGTCATTTAAAGGCAGTTTGAGCATTGGATTAAACTCCTGTCCCATAGCTATTCTAAAAGGGGTGAATCCAGTGCTACCATGCACAGAATTGTTGTACACTACTTCTGCAAAAGGCAATAGCTCAGTCTAGTCATCTTGTTGATAATTAATATAGCATCTAAGGTACTGTTCCAATACTGAGATTGTGCATTCACACACACACACCCATTCATTTGGGGGTGGTGACTGGAGCTAAGCCCCTGGTCAGTGCCAAGGAGGTTTAGAAAGGCCTGCCAAACTTAGAGGTGAACTGCACCCCTCTGTATGAGATAATATGTTGGGGTCACCCATGTACTTGATAGATATGGTGTAAAAATAACTTGGCCACCCCCCATTCCAAATTCTAGCAGTTCATTTTAAATGTCAAATTTTACATTTTTTGGTGTTGAGTGGGGCTTAAATACAAACTTTGTTGTTATCATCATGGAATGCTCTATAATTATCCTTTCCCTCCCTGCCATTTTGTGAGTTTTATTTATCCCTTTCTTCTCTGCCTCTTTATGTTCCATACTTGCTTTTGTCTACTCAGCCTACTTATTTATCCCTTTATTCTTTGCCTTGTGTTCTGTACTTTTTTATATATATCCTCTCTTCCTACTTGCCTTTCACCTGCCATTATTCAGCCCTCCCTGTTTTTCTCAGTCCATGCTCTTGCCCCCCCCCAGTGTTGGTCTGTCATGCTGTTCTGTTGCCAATCACAGTCACTGGTTTGCTGGTCTGCTGTACTGTGATGCTCCACTGCCAACGACAGCCTCCGAGCTCCACTGCCACTTTCCATTCTGCCCTCCGTGCTGCTCTCAGACTCTGGTTTGCTGTACTGTCCCCTGACACTGATTTGGCTCCCTGCTCCATTGCCACTGCTCTTTACTCTGCAGTCACGTTTCTCCTGTTTGCTAGTCTGATGCCTGCTGGTCTGTCACGCCACTATGCTCTTCTACCAGGAAACAGGAACACCAAGATGATCTGCAAGCTCGCTTCTCCTTTCTGCAGCCAATTCTTCTCCCTGCTCTGCTACCTCACTGGCTCAGCTCTTTGTTCTCCACTGGTCATTATGCTGCCCTCAGTCAGCTCACCTCTCTGCCCCACAGCTGATTCTCCTTTCTGCTCCACAGTTGGCTCAATTCCCTCACTGGCTTGCTTCTTTTTTCTCTGCCAGTTTGTTTTGATGACTTTCATCCCTGCTCCTCTGCACTACCGGCTCACCTCTTTGTTCTCCACAAGTTGTTGCACTGCCCTCAGTAAGTTCTTCATGTCATCCCACAGCTGATTCTCCTCCCTGCTCTGCAGCTGGCTCTACTCGCTCACCGTCTCACCTCTTTGTTCTCTGCCAGTTCATTTTGCTACTGGCCATTGGTTTGCCCATTCACTCCATCACCTTACCTCTCTTGGATAGGCCCCTCGGGTGCAGCTGGGCTTCTCTCAGCAGGCAAATGAAAGTTTGCTGTGCACTACTGCCCTTTCTATGACTTATCTTTTCTCCTCCACTTCTCTTCCTACCATTCTATTTTAGTTTAATAGCAGCTTTTCTTCCCGTGATGTAACAATGCTTCCTCTGGTGCTGCCATATTGAAGGCAGAAAGGAAAGACTGACATCAATACCTGGAAAGACCTAAAATGATAATCAAGCAACAGATCTGTGGACACCTAGAAGCAAATGAAGTTATAACCAAAAGTCAATATGGGTTTTTCAAAAACAGAACATGCCAAACATTCTTTGACAAAGTGACTAAATTAGTGGACCAACAACATGCTATGGACATAGTATACTTGGATTTCACTAAGGCATTTGACAAAGTAGACCACAACTTACTTCTTAGTAAGTTAGAAACATGTGGAATAGACAGCCTCACTGCCAGATGGATTCATAACAGGCTAACAAACTGCACTCAATGTGTAGATGGAACTACATCTACATGGACAGCAGTGAGGTACCCCAAGATTCTGTCTAAGGTCCAGTACTCTTCAATATCTTCATAAATGATTTAGATCAGGGCTTTTCAACTGGTGTTACTTTAGAACCTGGCAGGTGGTACACGACCCCTGGCCAAGTGTAGCAGGGGAGGGAACCAGCAAAAGTGGCGCCGCACAGACCTGGAGGAGATCAGCTGGAGCTGCAGGGCTTGGCAGAAGCCCCAGGATCTGCACATATGGCTTCTTGCTGGTCAGAGCTTCCAGCGCACTTGGAAGAGAAAAGGAGGAGCAGGAGGGCAGAGAGAGGAGAAGCTATAAAAGGAGCAGGTTTTGGCGGGAGAGGGAGAGAAAAAAGCACACAGGGAGAAAGAGAGAAAATAGAAGAGGGGTGGCTTTCCAAACAATGGAGTGAGCAAGCAAGTGGCCTTTGGAAGCGACAGCAGTGAGTTACTGAGCAAGCAAGCAGCCTTTAGAAGTGACGGAGCAATGAGTGAGCAAGCAAGCGAGCAAGCAGCCTTTGGAAGTGATGGGGCAGTGAGAGAGCGAGTGAGCAAGAGACCTTTGAAAGAGACGGGGAGTGAGTGAGAGTGAACAGAGGCTTTTGCAAGCAAAGTGTGAGTGAGTGAGGTGGGGTTTTTTGCAAGCGAAGGGGGAGAGAAAAGGGGGAAATTGAGGGGGAGAAGGGGAAAAGAAAAGAAAAGCTAGTGACTTCTGACTTCCTCTGTTGTATTAGAAGGAAGCATTAACATTAAACCTCAACTTTTTACTTTTCCATAATATTATAAACTAGCCATTTCTATAACAAATGAATCTAACCAGTAAAACCCAAAATCCCCCCCACTTTTTTTGTCATCAAATTTTTGACACCTTGCTAACCACTGGTAGTACTCAAATATTGTCATGTCCTAAATCTCTGAAAAGGTTGAAAAGCCCTGATTTAGATGAGGGAATAGAAGGAGAACTCATTAAATTTGCCAACGACACCAAGCTGGCAGAAATAACCAGCACACCAGAAGATAGGCTCAAAATCCAGATGGAGCTTGACAGACTTTAACACTGGGTCCTATCTAACAAAATGCAATTCAATGGTGAGAAAAGTAAGGTTTTAGATGTAAGCAAAAAAACCCCAAATGTACAGATATAGAATAGGAAGAACCTCATTCAGTAGCAGTAACTGCAAGAGGGATCCTGGAGTCCTAGTACAGGACTTACAACCTTTTCACAGATTGTACCACCTGTAAGGACCCACTCCACTTTGCATCTTAAGAAGACAGAACTCTTGGAATAATTCTTCCAACAGGAATCCTTTATTAAGAAGAAGTGGTTGCAGGCATGCTAGACAGGACTTGGGGTCCAAGCTCTCCTATTCAAGCTTTTAAGGGGTTCCCCAGCAGTCCCACCCAATCACCCCCCCTTCCAGTGATAGTTTCAGGCATCACAATTCCACCCCCTTGCTCCTTTCTTTCGTCTGTATGGAGACTTCAGATAACTACATGAAAGGTAATTAGTTCTCTTTTGTCATGGTAAAGTTCTTTGATGCTATTTACATTCAAAGTCTCTCTTTGAAGTTGCAATAAACACTTTCAGCTCCCTAGAAGTCTACTGAAGGAAGTGAGGGCCATAAAGCCCCTTTTTTCTCCCCCTTCTCTCCCTCTTATGGCAGAATCCAGAGAAGGCAGAATTGGGAGTTTCTATATTTGATAATTAAAGATGAAATATAATTGGATTCTGACATCCGGCCCCTCTTAACAATAAGAGAGATCCACCTGCAAGAAAACAAAACAGGTATAAAAGTTAGTTAGGCTTGTTGGGATACTCTGTGTGAAACTTCTTCAATAGCTTCGGGGCTCTGACATGACGTTTATGGACCCACTCGTTTTGTGAGGCAGGGAGGTGTTTCCAGGCAACTAGGTACTGAGTTGCTCCATGATATCTCCTAGAGTCAAGGACTTCCTTTATTTCGAAGTGTTGTTCACCCTCCACCATGATTGGAGGTGGTGGGGGGGGATTTTTGGCCGTAGAGGTGACTGATGCTCTCTTTTCAGCAAGCTGCAATGAAAAATTGGGTGTATTTGCCTGAGATTTTTGGGTAATTCTAATTCTACTGTTACTGGATTTATGATTCTTTTAATTGGAAAAGGTCCTATATATTTTGGTCCAAGTTTTTTACAGGGCTGTAGGGACTTTAGGTATTTTGTAGATAAGTACACCATTTCTCCTATAATGAATGGTGTAGGCTCAACCCTTTTTTATCGGCTTGTGCTTTGTATGCCTGCCTAGCTTCATCTAGTGATTTTCTGACTATTGGCCAGGTGTTTTGTAGGTTTTCCATCCATTCTTTCAGTGAAGGGATCGTTGGTTCATTTGGGGTTAACTCTGGCATAGGGTTGAAACTTTGACCGTTGGCTATTTGAAAAGGAGTGTAGCTTGTGCTGGAGTGGACTGCATTATTGTAGGCAACTTCTGCAAAAGGAAGTAAGTCCGTCCAATCACTCTGTTGGAAATTTAAAAAACATCTCAAATATTGCTCAAGTACCGAATGGCAGCGTTCCGTTTGTCCATCCCCTTGTGGATGATGGCTAGATGTCAGTCCCTGAGTGGTCCCTAAGAGGGATAAAAATTCCTTCCAAAATGCAGACGTAAATTGCACTCCCCTATCAGAGATGATGCGTTGGGGTGCCCCGTGCAATCTGTAAATGTGCTGGATGAAAAGTTTTGCTAAGGCCTTTGCAGTGGGAATCTTTTGGCAAGGGATAAAGTGCACCTGTTTGGAAAATAGGTCCGTGACTGTCCAGATAACAGTATTCCCATTGCTTTCTGGCAATTCCACTATAAAATCCATGGCTATTTCCCTCCAGGGGGCTGAGGGACTTGCCACTGGTTGTAATAGCCCTGGCGACTTCCCTTGCAACCTCTTTGCTGATGCACAGGTTGGGCAGCTGGCAACATAACTTTCTATGTCCTTTTTTATTGATGGCCACCAAAATTGCCGTTTAATTAAGTGTAAAGTTTTTACAAATCCAAAATGCCCTGCTGATTTTGTGTCATGGCAAAGCTGCATGAATGTGATTCTTTGGGTTGTTGGTATATATAACTTTTCCCCTACCCAAGGCAACCCGTCTCTCATTGTGCACACATTTTTGTTTTTCTGGAACCATTCATCTGTTTCCAAACTTTTTCTGAATTCAATTCCAGTTTGGCTGTCCAGTTGTGGTTTTAATTTGGCTTGGGTTCTTGTGGTTACTGGTGCTGCCAGTTGTGACTCTGCCATTATTGGTCTAGAGTCTGTGGTTCGTGCGCTGTTATATTGAGGCATGCGAGATAGAGCATCCGCCAGGAAGTTCTTTCTCCCTGGTAAATGTTTGAGTTTAAACTGGAACTGGTGAAAATGCTGAGACCAGCGGGCTTGTTTGGGATTGAGTTTCCTGGACGTTTTCAGGGCTTCTAAATTTTTGTGATCGGTCCACACCTGGAAGGGGATTTTGTTGCCTTCCAGGAACTGTCGCCACGTGAGTAATGCCCAACGTATCCCATAAGCCTCCTTCTCCCATACGGGCCAGCGCTGTTCTGTTTCCGTGAGTTTCTTGGATGTATATGCACAGGGTTGCAATACTGCATCATCATTTTCTTGTAATAGCACAGCCCCCACTGCCACATCACTTGCATCTGCCTGTATTATGAAGGGCTTGTCCATATCTGGGTGCCTTAGTACTGGTTCGGCAGAAAAAAGTCTCTTTAGTCTCTCAAACGCTGCTTGGCACTCCATTGTCCATGTTAGTGGCTGGCTAGGTTTTACTGAGGATGCTCCCTTCGTTTTTAGTAAGTTAGTGAGGGGCAAGGCTATCTGGGCAAATGAGGGGATGAATTGGCGGTAAAAGTTTGCAAAGCCCAGGAAACTTTGTAGTTGCTTTCTTGTGCGGGGTGGTGCCCAATCTATACTGCTTTGACCTTCTCTGGGTCCATTTCAATGCCCTGTGGGGATATGCGATAGCCTAGGTAGTCTATCCTTTCCTGGTGGAATTCGCATTTTGAGAGTTTGGCATATAGGTGAGCGGCTCACAGCTTCTTTAAAACTGCTCTGACAAGGTTGATGTGTTCTTCTTTTGTTTCAGTAAAGATAAGAATGTCGTCCAAGTAAACAAGGACCCCCTTAAACAGGTGCTCCCTTAGAACGTCATTGATTAATTGCATAAAGACTGCAGGGCCCCCTTGTAATCCAAATGGCAAGACTTTGAATTGATAGCACCCCATGGGGCAGTTAAATGCAGTCTTCCATTCGTCCCCTTCCTTGATTCTCACTCGATAGTAAGCTTCCCTTAAGTCTAGTTTAGAAAAAATTTTCCCTTTAGATAGGTGTGACAGCATGTCTTTCATGAGGGGCAGCGGGTATAGGTTGCTTTCACTGATTGTATTCAGGGCCCTATAATCCACGCATAAACGTAAAGAGCCATCCTTCTTCTCTCTAAAAAGGACCGGGGCAGCCACTTTAGGCTTGGCTGGCTCAATGAAACCTCTCTCTAGGTTTTTTTTAATAAATCTTTCCATTTCCTCCTTCTCCTTTGGGGTCATGGAGTATAATCTGGGCTTCGGGAGTTTTGCCCCAGGCTTCAATTCAATGGTACAGTCTGTGGGTCGGTGGGGGGGAAGCTCATTCGCCCTCTCCTCACTGAAGACTTCAGCAAGGTCCTTATATTCCTCTGGTATTTCTGTTAATCTTTTTTCCTCTCCTATGGATGCTTTTTCTGTTCTTGATTCTGGTAGCCTCCCTTGGGGTTTTAAGTCCATAAATCCCCTTCAGGAATTTGATTTCTGTCGTCCTCCAATTTACCCAGGGGTTCCATTTTTTCAACCATTCCATCCCTAGAATCATTGGGCATTCCATACCTGGGGTCACCACAAACGTTATGTCCTCTTCATGGTTGCCCAGGGAGAGGTGTATTGGCAGAGTGGCTAGGGTAGCTGGCACCCCCCTTGCTATGGATCCATCTAGCTGGCCAAATGAGATTGGTTGTTCCAGTCTCCTGGATGGGATGCCCAGATTCCCCACTAGTATTGGGCTAATGAGGCAGCGGGTGCAGCCAGAGTCTATTAAGGCTTTCACCTTCACAGCTTCGGGCATGGGGGGGATTAATATAGTCACTGTTTTGAGGATGGGTGTGATGCAACCACTTACCAGGGGTTCGCCCTCCGAGCTGTCATCTGAGGCATCCACTGGCCCTGTGGTGTAGGCTGGAGTTCTTTCCCCTTGGTGAGCAGAAGTGGGGGGTTCTGCAATTTCCATCATTCTCATGGCCGTTTCTTTTGGCTTAGCTGAAGACTTTCCGGGTTTATTGATTGGGGATCTGTCTGGGTTGTGCTGGGGGGCCTTTGAGCGGCATTCTACAGCTCGATGCCCTTCTCTTCCGCACTTGAAACACCCCATTTGCTTCTTGGCTGTAGCCGATGATTTCACCGGTTCGTGTGTCAGCTCAGGCGGGGGGCGGCTCCATTGTTTTCCTCGGCGGTGCCTCTTCAATATGTCGATCTCTGCTTCCTCTGCCAAGACGTACCATTCCTCAAGTCGATGTGGGTCCCCTCGGGGCAGGCAAGCATCATATAGATCATAGTTTAGTCCGTCTTTGAAATGGCCAAGGAGGATGTCTTCTGGCCAATTCAGTTTGCTGGCAATGGCCCGGAATTCTTGTGTATACTCGGCCACTGGGCGTTTGCCTTGCCTCATCATTTTTATCCTTTCACGGGCTTTGCGATCAGCCAGGGGGTCTTCAAATCGTCTTCTCAAAGAGGACATGAAACGGTTGAAGTTACTGAGTTCTGGGGCATTGGAGTCATGCAAGTTCACCACCCAATCTGCAGCTGGTCCATCCAGGGCAGATTGCACGATCCGGATGTGGGCTTTGTCGCTGGGAATGTCCTGCCCATATTCCTCCATGTAGCTGAGGACTTGGGTTAGGAAAAACCCCAAGCGTGTTGGCTCCCCTTTGAATTTCACCTCCAACGGTGGACGTCTTGGAATGGATCGGTGCCTCCGTTGTGGGTGGTAGTGTCTTCCGTCCAGATTGCCATCTGTGGTCCAGTAGGGGGTGGGGGCTCCTGGATCAGTAGATGTCCCTGGGGTTGCAGGTTCCACGTCCCCCTCGGTGTCTCTCCCTTTGCCACTCCAGGAGCTGGGGCGGCCGTAGGGCTCAGTATTCTCCTCTCCTAGGAAGCTGAGAGTTCTCTTCATCAGGTCAATAGCTTTCTCTAGGATCCAATCTGAGTACGGTGCCCAGCTTCCTCCCTCTTCACTTGCATGCAGGGATTTCTCCATCTCCTGCTTCTATTCTGGTTGCTTGGTCCCTCGTCTCAAGGTCACCTTTCTTGATTCCTTTCCCCACTCACTTTTCTTTCCAACGCCCATTGACCAGCGAGGCTTGTGGTCCCGTGTCTCCACCACTTCTTCTCCCGAGGAATCTGACCTCTCGGATCCCAACATCTGGCAAGGTTCCAACTGGGTCAGCGGCTCTCTTTCCAGGGAGTTTTCCCCCTCTCTTGCTCCATTGTCTGACATGGTAAATTTTTTGCAAAATCCCCCGGCAAGGGTCTCCCTTCCAGGTGGATTAATTTTGCAAGTCCTGTCTAATGTAAGGACCCACCCCACTTTGCATCTTAAGAAGACAGAACTCTTGGAATAATTCTTCCAACAGGAATCCTTTATTAAGAAGAAGTGGTTGCAGGCATGCTAGACAGGACTTGGGGTCCAAGCTCTCCCATTCAAGGTTTTAAGGGGTTCCCCAGCAGTCCCACCCAATCACCCCCCCTTCCAGTGATAGTTTCAGGCATCACAATTCCACCCCCTTGCTCCTTTCTTTCGTCTGTATGGAGACTTCAGATAACTACATGAAAGGTAATTAGTTCTCTTTTGTCATGGTAAGTTCTTTGATGCTATTTACATTCAAAGTCTCTCTTTGAAGTTGCAATAAACACTTTCAGCTCCCTAGAAGTCTACTGAAGGAAGTGAGGGCCATAAAGCCCCTTTGTTCTCCCCCTTCTCTCCCTCTTATGGCAGAATCCAGAGAAGGCAGAATTGGGAGTTTCTATATTTGATAATTAAAGATGAAATATAATTGGATTCTGACACCACCTTTAGGACATGACAATATTCAAGTACTTGCTAGTGATCTAGCAAGGTGTCAAAAACTTGATGACAAAAGAAAAAAGTGATAAAGTACACCCACTTACCACACTTTTAGTGGGAAACCTGTGCCTGTTTCTCTGACAATAATCTTTGCACTAATGGCTGGAGAGTGTTTATTGATAGAATTAAGTCAGATTCCAGCTAAAAGCAATTCTTTCCTTACAGTAGTTTTTATATGTTAATGAAGAAAATATTTCATCTCATAGCTCAAATAATTTCAATAATATTTCACCTCTTGACAACCAACATACTTCTGTATGAAAGAGAAGAGTGCTGTGCTAAGAATCCAATCCTTGCATAATTGTTGGAAAAAACATCCATTCAATGGTCAACTTTTGATGAAATTTATTATTTTTTCAGCATCCTCCAAAATCTCATGTAACAATGGACTCATCTGTTTAGAAACAAGTGCATGTCTATGCAAGATGCAAAGATTTAAAACAGTGGAGCTGTTTCTTGTCTTAGCTCATGCTATCATGCCCGTAGCTCTTCCTGTAATAGCTGCTGTACCATCAGAACAGATTGCTACACACCATGTTCACTGAAAAAATAATCAATTATTGTGAATATTTCTTCCCAAGTTGTTCTGCCAGGTAGTGGGTGGCAAAATAATACATGTTCCAGTATATTGTCCAAATCAGGAACATGCACAAAGACAATTAATTGCACTTCACCAGCAATGTCAGTGCTTTTGTCCAATTGAAATGCATTTTTTTCTGCTGCTGTGATCTTTTTCACCACTTGTTGAATAACATCTGTGGCCATATCTTGTATTTGTTGATAACCCGATTTTGGCAGTGGCGTTGGGCAGAGACCTCCCATATACTTGCATGCAGATGAGGACATGATCCCCATCGAATTTGACTCCCAATGGAACCAGCTTTGGTTCCTCCAGGGGAGTCCTCTCTCTGGGTGGATGTGGGGTCCAGGCTTTCTGGGGGGGGTTGCTTGCTGACACACCACTGGCATGGCCTCCACCATCTCTGTTGCACCAGCAGCCCCCATTGCCATCTCCACTATCACTGCTTCTCCTTTTCCACTCCCAGTCTCCTCAGCTAATTCTTCCTCCTTTTCTGGGTAGCTCAAGGACTTGACTTTTAGGTCCTCGAAAGCTTCCATCATGGAATGCATGACTCACTTCAGGATTGCCTGTATCAGGTCTGACTGCAAGTCCAGATTTTCATCGTCAGACAGCAGTCCCATCTTTTTCTTGCAAGTCCTTCCCCCCGTCCTTGGGTGAGGGTTATTTTCTGGGACCTTTCCTCCCAGTCCTCTCTCCTCCTGACACTGAGTGACCATCTCGGGCTCAAGGCGTCTTCTAGGGCAGTGGCTTCCTCCACCCGGGTGGAGGTGCCTTCTCCAGGATAAATCTGAACAGCTGCTTCACTGCAGTCTTTGGTTCCAATTTCTCCCGTACGCTACCATGCAGAGACATGCTGTGCATGGCCTCCCTGGGTAGGGCAGATGCCTCTCTGGATTGGGCACTACTGTAGACCTTGCTTTATGTAAAGACCTGCCTCAGCTAGATTTACCAAGGAAGCAGAACTCTTGAAAAGGCATTGTCTCAAAAGGAACTATTTATTGAGAGTTAGTGATGGCAAGAGAACAAAGCAAGGTTTGAGATTTTGCACATAAAGGTTTATATCAAAAAAGCAACGCACATCTCCTCCCTCCCCAATGTCCAACTATTCCGTTGAAATCCAGCCAATCCACAGGTGCCACTGTGTTATGAGAATCTGGAAATTCATCAGGCTTCTCAAGGTCTCTCTTGGTTTTGTTTCCCAACAGTCCCAGGTTCTGTTGTCTGAAGATAAGACAGATGTTTTCAGGATGCATTCCTTATACCCAGAGGGAGGGCATCTTGTATAGAGTAGAACAAAGCAAATAATAATTCCCCTGCAAGCCTCCCTTCCCCAATAGTATGGCAGGCCCTGAAAATACATAGGCAAAAGCAAGAAAGGAAGAAGGGAAGGATTAAAGGCAAATACATTTGAGGGGCTCTGACACTGTTGTCAAAGGGCTGTTGCTAATCTCTGAAAATGGATTGTTGAAAAAATGGAAACATGTTTGTTTGAACTTCTGTGTGTATATATGTTAACTCCTAGTGGTTTGCCCTTTCCTTCTTCCCAAGACTGAGAGAAGTGATCAGCCCAAAGTCACCCAGCTGGACTCATGCCTAAGGCAAGATGAGAGCTCAAGGTGTCTGAATTTCTGTGCTGATGCCTTAACCACTACACCAGGTTGGTTGTTTGTGATAGACTACTGGATATAAATGGCTTACCCAGCCTCTGTCACACCTGCTTCTTGTTCAAAAGAATATCTGTAATGTTCCCTAATATATTTCCTTACAGGTAATCCTACTAAATGACCAGTCACTTAGCAACTGTTTGAAGTTATAATGTACCTCCCCAGAACTACTAGGAGAAATAAATAGAGTGAATTTGAAGTTCTAGCACAAGAGGACAGATACCACGACATTGTTGTCATTACTAAAACTTGGTGGGATGAAACCCATGACTGGATTGTACAGATAGATGGATTTAAATTGTTCAAAACAAACAGACCTAATAAAAGATGTGGAGTTGCCATATATATATATATATATATATATATATATATATATATATATATATATATATATGAGATTGCTACATTTCTATTGAAATGCAAAAAAAATTATGAAAACCTTATTTGGATTCATTTAAAATACTCCTATGATCACATGACCATGATTTTCAGTGTTTTTTGCCAGTTTCCAGCATTTAGTTCTAGTTTCTGGCAAAACCCATCGAAAAAACAGGTTCGCTTAATGACCACTTTTAAAAAAGTTGTAAAGTTGGGCATAGTTACATGGTGATCCACTTGACAGCTACCATTACTTATGATGTCATTCTGGGCTTAATTATGTTCATAGTTCAAGGTGTACCTATACTGCCCAGTTACTTGTAATATCCATAAAATTCTTTTACACTGGGATGAAGCCTATTGAATGCAATTTTAAAAGGAAAAAAACTTGTCTTGCAATGCTGTTGTATAAATCAAAACTTTTTGTACATGCATTCTGACATTGGACTCAAGCATATCAACCACAAGGTTTATACTGTGATTTCATGAAACATGTTTCATTCCACCATTGCACCATTCTGTGGCCATCAATGGTGTCCACAGAATAGGGTCAAGTTTGTGGCCATGATTACACAATTAAAGCTCCATACGATTTTATGTATGTGTCAGACCCCAAAACTCCTCATCTACTCTCTCCTTTCTACTATTCTTTTGGGGCCTGCCATTCCTGTTAAGGGAGGGGTTGCATGGGGGATTCATACTGGTAACTTCTGCTTTCTCCTTTCTTTGTCTGGCCTCTTCCTTTTGAGAATGGAATGTGTCTCCTTATCTAGGAAGGAAGTTACAAGGAAATGAAAGCTGGAGAAGACCTTGAGAGGCGTGCCTAGCATACCAGTCAGCCGCTCATCAAGCCACCTGTGGATTGGCTGGATTTCAAACGGACATTATGACTTTGGTGGGAGGGGCCATATTGCTTGCTTTAATTATATCATTCATGCGGGCTTTTCTCCAGATCTCGCCTTATATTCCTTACTGTCACTAGCCCCTAATAAAAAATTCCTTTTGAGACAATGCCTGTTTCAAGAATTCAGCTTTCTTGGGTGATTAGTTGAAGTGGATCCTGACAGAAGGTGAGATCTGCATAGTACTCAACCCAGAGAAGTAAACTGCTCTACCAGGGGAGTCGCAACCAAATTCTAGATGGAGGAGTTCCAGGCAGCGCAATGGGCCGAAGACCTCCTCAGCCTCGAACCCAGCGAAAGCCTCTCCAGGAACCTGGAAGCAGCTGGACCATCTGGTGAAGAAGATTGAACCAGATGGTTACTCAGAGTTAGAAAGAAGGAAGGCTGGGAGGAGAAAGCCCTGAAAGTCACCTTAATCTGGGGGGGAGGTAAAAAAAAAGCTAAGAAGAAGAATCCAGACCCTGCCCCCCCCCGGACAAAGACACAGAGAAAGAAGAACCCAAACCGGGATCTATGGAAGCTGTAATGGAGTATGTAAAGAAATGCAAATGAAAGGGGGCCACAAATCCAAAGAAGAGTCAGAGGAGGAAGAATCCAAAGAGGGGGAGTCGGAGACCCAAGAGGCAGCAGCTGTTGGAGCCCAAGGTACTGCACTATCCAGGGGCCGTCCGCTACAAGCTGCCAGGGGCAGATTCCCCCCCCCAGCCATCAGAAGTCAAGTCAATCCCAATCAAGGCAAAGCTTGATGGAGACCCCAAAAGGCTGGGGTATTTCCTGGCACAGGTGTTCACCTACATGCAAATCTATGGGAGAACCCTGCCCACGGATGTCGAGAAAGTACATGTGGTCACCTTGGCACTGGAAGGGGTGGTGGCAAATTGAATGGTGGCTCTTTACAACTGCAATGCCCCCAAGCTGAGAAACTTCAACCATTTTATGGTTGCACTCCAAAGACGTTTTGAGGATCGGCTGGCAGACAAGAAAACCCGGGAGCGCATAAAGACCATGAAGTAAGGGAGAAAACCAATTGCTGAATACACTGAAGAATTCAGAGAACTGGCCAGCCGCCTTCATTGGCCAGAGGAGATCCTGGTGAGCTGTTTCTAGAATGGGCTGAATGAGGAGCTGTATAATGCTTGTGTGGCTCAGGGAGCCCTGGAGCGACTTTACAACTGGTGCCTGCTAGCCGAGGAGGTGGAAATTGACCAACATAAACACCTACACTGTGGCAAGGCAAAGCTTTAAGCCGTAGCCAGAGAAGCAAGGAGACTCCACAAAAGATGCCCCCCCTTTGCCTTGCAGCACAGCATGTTTTAAGTGTGGAAAGGAGGGGCATTACACTGCTGATTGTCTCACCAAGATGCCTGCTAAGAGAGGGGACCACCTGCCAGCTGGAAACCCCTGCTCCCACAATCCATAGAAACTGCCATGAAGTCCATGGAGGCTGTGGAGCTCTCTTGGGACTGCAGTCCAATAGCCAAGCTCTGGTCCTATGAGACAGTGACCCAGAAGAAATGGAGGACAATGATGAAGACGACCTGTTGGTGACTGGGCCAAATGACCCCATAACAGTGCCCCTAGAACTATCCATTCCTGGCACTGGAAAGACAGTAAAACTAGTCGCCCTTTTGGATTCGGGCTCTACCCGATGCACGGTGAGCCCAGAACTGGTGGGGAAGATGGGAATACCCCTCAGGAGATTAAAGACTCCCATTACATTTTGCCAGCTGGATAGATCCATTGCGGGAGGGGTGCCTGCTAGTTTTGCCATCAGACCCTTATGCATCGACCTAGGGAACCACATAGAGCAATGGTGGCGAATCTATGACACGGGTGCCAGAGGCGGCACTCAGACCTTTCTCTGTGGGCACATGTGCCATTGCCACAGCCTCGCCTCACCAAATGAGCAGTCCCCCTGGAAGAGAGTCCCCCCGAGCATGGCCCACATGGAGTAGCGCAGCCAAGGACATGGCAGCCAGGCAGCATAGACAAGACTCTGCCCTCATGCCCCATCATGCACAGTTGATGCTGCAGGGTGCAGGCAAAGGGTGTGGCTGCCATGGCACTGCTGGGCTGCCTGGGCAATCTGCGGTGGGCCCTGGAGGCAGTGAGTAGCTCTGCAGGAGGCAGGGTGGGGGATGGGGTGGGGTGGAGTGGAGTGGGGGTGGGGCAGGGGGTGGAGCAGGAGTGGGGCCAGTTTTTGGGTACTCAGTCTCTAAAAGTTTCACCATCACTGACATAGACTTTGGCTTTCATTGTGGTTCCTGGAATGGAGTGGCCATTAGTCCTCAGGCTGGCATGGTTAAAGAAATGGAATCCTGTGGTTAATTGTGGGAGGGGCAGCTCAAGTTTTCAGAGGAGGAAGCCCTACCCAAAGCTAAAGAAACTGGCAAGAGATGTGGATTATGTCATGAATTTGCCTCCGCCCTTAATGAGTCAGAGCTGCAAAGCCTTCCATGAAATACCGAGATTTAGCTGAGGCGTTCAGTGAGCAGAAAGCGGATGAACTCCCCCCTCACCACCCCACAGACTATGCTTTTCAAATCATCCCAGGATCAAAACTGTCAAAACCAAAAATGTATTCAATGGCTCCTAGAGAACTGAATGAACTGGAAACATTTATAAGGAAAATTTACAAAGATGTTTTATTGAACCAGCTAAACCTTGAGATGCTGCCCCTGTCCTATTTAGGGAAAAGAAGGATGGGTCTCTTCGTCTCTTTGTGGATTATAGAAGTCTGAATGCTGTGTGTATGGAGAACATGTACCCCCTACCATTAATGAAGGACATGTTATACTCCTGTCGAAAGGGAAAATCTTCTAGAAACTAGACCTGAGGGAAGCTTATTACCACATAAGGATTAGAAAAGGAGATGAATGGAAAATGGCTTTTAACTGCCCACTAGGATGTTTCCAATTCAAAGTACTCCATTTTGGACTGTAGGGGGTGCCTGCCATTTTTATGCAATTGATAAATGATGTGTTGAGGGAATACTTGTATAAAGGCATTCTGGTCTACCTGGATAATATCCTTATCTACACTGAAATGAAAGATGAACACATCAAACTGGTCAGGACTGTTTTGAAAAAATTACGCTCTGCAAAGCTGTTTGCCAAGTTATCTAAATGTGAGTTCCACAAAGAGTGTATTGATTACCTGGGGTATCACATATCCTATGTGGGAATAGAGATGGATCCATGAAAGGTAAGGGCGGTGCTGGATTGGGCTACCCCAAAAACCAGGAAACAACTCCAAAGTTTTCTGGGGTTTGCCAATATAAACAATTTATTCCATTGTTTGCTCAGATTGCCCTCCCTATCATCAATCTGTTAAAGACCAAAGGAGGGAATAAACAAAAACCTAGCCAGGCACTAAAATGGATAGGTGAATGTAAAGCAGCATTTGAAAAACTTAAAAAAATGTTCTCCATGGAACCGGTCCTGAAGCATCCAGACCTAGACCAGCAATTCATCATCCAAGCTGATGCCAGTGATGTGGCTGTGGGGGCTGTCCTCTTACAAAGGAATAAGGAAGGGAAGTTACAACCTTGTGCATCCACCTCTAAGAAATTGTCAGACAGTGAGCAGAGATGGGCAACTTGGGAAAAGGAAGCCTATGCGGTACAGTGGGCTTTACTAACTTGGAGGCATTTTCTTGAGGGACATAAAACACCATTCCAAGTATGGACTGATCATAAAAACCTAGAGGCTATGAAAACACCCAGGAAACAAGCAAGATAGTCACAGCATTTTCACAGATTTAATTTCATGATCCATTACCTTCCAGGGGGAAAGAACGTTTTAGCTGATGCCTTATCAAGACTACCTCAATACAACAGTAAGAAGCCTGAGATAACTAACCCTTTCCTGCAGCCTCGTCAACTAGCTGCCCTGGTTACTACCAGGGCTCAAACTAGAGCAAAAGAGCCAGAAAATAAGATTTTATTACTAGAATTCAAACAGGCTTTAGATACCAATGAATGGTTTCATAATCATAGCAATCTCTGTGTACTCAAAGACAGATTAGCATGGATTGGGGGAAAAATATATGTCCCAGCTAAGTTGAGGCTTAAAGTAATGGAGGCTGATCATGATTCAAAGACTGCTGGGCATTTTGGGTTTGTAAAAGCCTTGCACCTAATTAAAAGGCAATTTTGGTGACCTGAGTTAAAAAAGGACATTGCAAGCTATGTAGCCAGTTGTCCCATATGTGCAGCTGCAAAACAACATCAAGGAAAATCTCCAGGGTTACTTCAACTGATGGCAAGTCCATCAGCACCATGGAGAGATATTTCCATGGATTTTATTGTTGAACTGCCTGAAACTGCTAGAAATATGGTTATCTGGGTGGTTACAGACCTGTTTTCTAGACAAGTGCATTTTATACCTTGCCCCAAAATCCCTACAGCCAAAACCTTAGCCAAGCTTTTTGTGCAACACATTTACCGTTTCCATGGTGTCCCACATCGTATTATCTCAGATTGAAGGGTCCAAATCAGTTCAAAATTCTGGAGAGCTTTTCTAGATCTTTTGGGATCTAGTCAAAGGTTATCATCTTCCCATCATCCGCAGACAAATGGGGGGACAGAATGTATGAACTTGGTTCTAGAGCAATATTTAAGGAGTTTCATAAATTATCAACAAGACAATTGGTCGGACTTATTGCCTTTCGCTGAGGTAGCTTACAACAATGCAGTACATTCCAGTACTGGGTTTACCCCTTTCCAAGTTGCCAATGGCCAAACATTTGCAGCCATTCCAGAACTCCCCATCAAGGAACCTGAAATCACATCATTAAAAGACTTGATTAAGCAATTACAAAATACCTCGCCAGTTGTCCACAAAGCTTTTGATGAGACAGAGAGACAAATAAACTCCAACCAGATAAAAAGAGGATGGAGGAGAAACCCTTCAAAGTCAGTGAGTGCATTTTTCTCACCACTAAATACTTAAAATCATTACAATCTTCGAAGAAGCTAGGACCTAATTGTTGGACCTTTTACAATTACACGCATCATCAACCCAGTTACTGTCAAATTAGAGCTGCCGAAAAATCTACGGAAAATCCACCCAGTATTCCACTGCTGCTTACTCAAACCAGAAGTCACCTCCACCCTCAGACCTCTGCTCCACTGTTACCTACATCCATTATGGTGGAGGGTGAACAATACTTTGAGATTAAAAACATTTTAGACTCTAGAGCCCATCATGGGGTGACTCAATACCTAGTTTCATGGAAAAACCTCCCTGCCTTCCAAAATGAATGAGTGTACAAGGAGCATGTTAGAGCCCCTTGATTGCTACAATGTTTTCACTCTCTATATCCAGATAAATTTAAGTGCTATTTTGTTTTCCCCTTCCCTGTTTTGTTTTTCAGGTGCATTTCCCATTTTTAAGGAGGGCTGGATGTCAGACTCCAAAACTCCTCGTCTGCTCTCTGCTTTCTTCTATTCTTTTGGTGCCTGCCATTCCTGTTGGGGGGGTGCATGGGGGATTCATAGTGGTAACTTTCGCTTTCTCCTTTCTTTGTCTGGCCTCCTCCTTTTGAGAATTGAATATGTCTTCTTATCTAGGAGACAGGTACAAGGAAACGAAAGCTGGAGGAGACCTTGAGATGCACACCTACCATACCAGTCAGCTGCCCATCAAGCCACCTGTGGATTAGCTGGATTTCAAATGGACATTATGACTTTGGTGGGAGGGCCATATTGCTTGCTTTAATTATATCATTCATGCGGGCTTTTCTTCAGACCTCGCCTTATATTCCTTACTGTCATTAGTCCCTAATAAAAGTTTCCTTTTGAGGCAATGCCTGTTTCAAGAGTTCAGCTTTCTTGGGTGATTAGTTGGAGTGGATCCTGACAGTATGATACATATAAAAAAGGAGGAGAGTTAGATCATGCAGTTAGAATCAGAATTTTGGTTTTTCTGATGCATAGACACATATGGATCCCCATAACCTGGGCTTCCATAATGCACAAAAGTTCTAACACTCAAACCAAATCTTGAGGCAACCCCCATAATTCCTTTCTCTAATAGCTTTTGGCCCCTTTAAATTCCATTAAATTACCATTAAATTCCATCAGGCAGATATTGTGTCACTGTAAGGTCTTGCCTCAGCTAGCACTTCCAAGAAAGCAGACCTTCTAAAACTGGCATTGTTTCAGAAGGAACTTTTATTGAGAAATAATGATAGCAGAATAGCAAGGCAAGATCTGAAGAATTCACATGCAAAACCTTACATTAAAACTCTCTCTTCAACCCATAAAGGCAACATGACGATGAAAGAGGGTCTGGCTTGGAAGGGTTCCAAACTTTATGTGCCATTCAACCTAAGAACCCAAATTTGCAAAGGTGTCATGATGTTAAGCCAGTTGATCATTTGGTGAAGACCCTCCATCTAGCCAGGAGGCAATTCTGGTGACCCAAAATGAACAAGGACACAGACAACTATGTTGCTGGATGTCTGACCTGTGCTTCAATGAAAAGACTGCCAGAAAAGCCTCCTGGATTGTTGTAGCTGGTGGCTAATCTCCACAACCTGTGGGAGGAGATAACCATGGACGTCATGGTGGAACAACATGAGAGTTCCAGGAATATCATAATTTGGATAGTGATTGACCTATTTTTGAAGCAAGCACATTTTGTGGCATGCCCAAAGATTCCATCAGCTCAGATCTTAGCCAATCTGTGCAGTATACATACACACACACACACATATATACATACATACATATATATATGCTGCTTGGAGTCCCAAGGCACATCATCTCTGACTGGTGGTGCAGTTTACTGCAAAGTTTTGATGAGAGTTTATCAAATTGATAGAATCCTCACAGGGACTTAGCTCTGGGTTTCATCTGAGTGCCAATGAGGAGGCAGAAAAAGCTAACACAATCATAGAGCAATACACAAGGGAGGGTATGACATAGTTGGTATTACAGAAACCCACAAATGGACTGGACTGATGGATGGAAATAAATTGTTCAAAAGAAACAGGTCCACAAAAAGAGGTGGTGGAGTTGCACTAAATGTAAAAGAAAACTACATAACTACAGAAACGCACATGATCAAAGATAAAATCTCTCCAGAATGTGACATTACCATAGGTGTATATTACAGACCACCCAGCCAATCAGAAGAAATAGATGAACTCTTTGCCAACCAGCTAACAAATGTATGTAGGAAGCATACCACAGTAATAATGGGAGACTTCAACTATCCAGATATCAACTGGAAGATAAACTCTGCAGTGAGCGGGAGATCAAACAGATTGCTAACCAGTCTAGCTGACAACTTTGTTATCCAAACGGTGGAAGAGGGAATTAGATGTAAAGCCATACTGGATTTAATTCTAACTAATAGAGAAGAAGTGATAGAGGGAGTTGAAGTTGCTGGAACCTTGGGCGAAAGTGACCACATCATACTGGAATTTAATATAACGCAAACACTAGCAATAGAAAACAATCCAACCAGTGTCTTGAACTTTAAAAGAGCTGATATTAACAAACTCATAGAGAACTTAGGAAAGATCCCATGGATGAAAATCTAAAGCAGAAAACAACCCAAGAAGTGGGAAACTCTGAAAAAATGTGATCATAAAAACCCAGACCAACACAATACCACTGAAAAAGAAAAACAACAAATTCAAGAAGAAACCAGCATGGCTGAACAAATGTGTCAGAACCCATTTCTTTGGTGGGGGGGGGGCTTTTCCCCCTTTTCTTCTCTTTTCCATTCTATGGGTTCTGCCAAATTCCTGGGGGGAGGGGGGAGGCTTTTGGGGAGTTATATGTCTATTGGCCATTCACTTAGCTACTTCAATGTATCCTCTCCACTTCCTCTATCTACTTGCTCTTTGAACTATTCTCTCCTTGATGCCAACTTGGGGTGAGAAAGAAATGTGCTTACAGCTATCTGGCTTAACTCTTGCTATGGAAGGGAAGGTGCGAAGACCTAACAATGTTTTCACAACCTTGGGAACAGAGTCTTATCATTCTCATTCCCACAGCAGACTTAACATCTGGGGATTGGCCCATTTGAACTGACCAGAAGAACTATTGGGGTGAGGTTTGCTTTTTGCTCCTTTAACCTATTGATTTGAGTGGGAACCCTCAGATCCTGCTTTCTATGCCTGCTGTCAACTTCTCCTAATAAAAGTTCCTTTTGGGATGAATCTGTTCCAAGAGTTCTACTTTCTTTGGAAGAGGTTTTAAAGTGGGTCCTTACATTAGGCAGGATCTGCAGTAGTTGGTCAGCCTGGAAGGAAGACCCTTACTGCAGGGACTGTGCAAACCATGTCTGATTTAGGTATGGAGAAGGAAGAAGCCACCATGGGGGGTATTTTCCCTCCAGGCTGGTTGCAGCTCATATTCCTGCAGCTCCTCTGATGAAGCCATGGTCACTAAGCACTGAGATAAACCAAGGTGGTCTATGGGCATTGGGAAGAAGGAGCACTGGGAGTGGAAGGTCAGGAAGGTGACCCTCAAATGCGGCGGTCACCAACTGGGATGGAAAGTGGAAATGGAGCAATCACTCCATCTCAGTGAAGGTGAGGAAGACCAGCCCATTCCAGCTGGTTCCAAGAGCAAGCCATCAACATGCTGAGAGTTTCTTTCAACTCCCTCAAGGAAAAGAAGCTGATCCATGTTGTGGCACAGCAAACCCAGGCACAACAGAGGATGCAGGTGACATCAGAATTAAGGCAGAAATCCCGGGTCCTTCTACCAGCACTTCAGAGACTGCAGCAGTCACTGAAGAAGCAGCCCACCCGAATCTCACCAGCTGATGGAGCTGGTCACTGACACAGAAGAAGGAGAGGTCACCAGGCTGCAATTGGGGGTAAAGTACAGTGGAGAACCACACAGATTGGGCTACTTCCTGGGCCACGTCTTGAACTACATGGAGGAGTATGGGCAAGACATCCCCAGTGACCATGAATGGGTGAAGATTGTAACCATGGCACTAGAGAGGGTGGCTGCTGACTAGATGGTGAACCTCCATGATGCAGACGTGCCTGAACTGTGTAATTTTAATCATTTCATGGCAGCCCTCAGGTTTCAAGAATCCCTTAGCTGATCAGAAAGTGAGAGAGTACATAAAAACTGTCAGGCAGGGCCGGCGACCCCATGGCGGAGTACGCGGAAGAATTCTGAGCCCTTGCCAGCAAACTTAATTGGCCAGAAGTTCTGGTGTGTCATTTCAAAGATGAGCTAAATGATGACCTGTATTATGCCTGCATTCCCTGGGATGACCCTGATTTACTCCACGACTAGTATATCTTGGCTGAGGAGGTAGAGATTGACTGGGCCAGAAGGCAACAGCATCTGGGGAGATCCTGAGGTCTCCAGTGGAAGCACCCTAGGAGCCGGCAAAGCAGACTCCCACTATGCCCCGACCAATGGGCTGCTTCAAATGTGGGAAGGATGGTCACTGCGCTGCCAAACGCTGCTCCAAGACTACGGTTTGGAAGCCCAACCAAACAGCAGGGGGAAAATCAGGGAAAACCCTGCTGAAGCTGAAGGAAACAGCAATGAAAAGCATGGAGGTTGTTGAGGTCCTAGCCCCCTTCAAATAGGGGGGAGGATCTCTAACTCAGACCAGAGAATCCTCAGAATCCTCTGAGGACAGTTCAGAAGATGAACCTCTGGTAAGTGGACCCATTGTGCCCCTCACCAGAACCGTAGAACCGTTTAGCCCAGGGATGCCAGAAAAAGCTGCCCTAAGAGCCCTAATAGACTCCAGCTGCACTTGCTGCCTCATAAGCCCAACCCTGGTGGAGAATTTAGGAATCCCAGTGAGGAGGCTGAAGAAGCCGATTTATTTCGGCCAACTAGATGGGTCCATTGCAGGAGGAATCCCGTCCACCCTTGCCACACAACCCATTCAGCTAACTATAGGGAACCTCATAGAGACTTTAACATTTGTGGTGATCCCTAGGATGGAATGCCGACTCATATTAGGTATGGCGTGGCTAACAAAATGGATTACAGGACTGGAAAACTGAGATTCCCGATGGAAAAAATCAACACCCACAAGGCAACCCAGGCCAAAGGGGGGGGGGGTGAAGTCCCCAGAAAGTGCAGCCACAGCAAGCAAGGGGGAGCTGGAAAGCATACCAGAGGAATATCGAGATTTAGCTGAAGTTTTCAGCAAAGAGAGGTCTGACAAATTACCCCCTCACTGACCCACAGACTGTGCTATTGAAATACTCTGGGGAAAAAGTTACCTAAACCAAAATTATACTCCATGACTCTGCAGGAGTTAGAAGAATTGAAAAATTTGTAGAAAAGAATTTAGCAAGGGATTTCATCCAGTCGGAAAGACAAAAGCAACAGCCCCTGAACTATTCTGCTAAAAGAAGGATGGGTCTTTTTGTCTCTGTGTGGATTATAGATCTCTCAGTGCATCGAGTGAAAGTAACCTCTACCTCCTCCCTTGTGACATGCTGGCATATTTGTCTAAAGCAGTGGTTCTTAACCTTTTTGAACGAATCGCCCCCTTGAGCCAATGAGGAAGATGTCATCACCCCCCTCCCCCAACATAACCTCTCAATCACAACATAGGAAATAATTCTTCAATTTATGCAAACACTTGTTTTGTTTTCTTTAAAATTGTCATCAGGACATATCGATGCAAATAATTTATTTCCAGTCTTCTTCCCATATCTCAACTGTGTGAAAAATTTTGATGCCACCCATCACTTTATTCCCAAACTTCGTGGTACATGTATATATATATATATATATATATATATATATATATATATATATATATATATATATATATATATATAATATATATATATATGTTTTCTGAGGTTTTCGCGGGTATTTGTATGTAGGTCTTTGGTTGTTCGGGTTTTCTCCCGCGTAAAATTGGAAGTGTCTTGGCGACGTTTCGACGAAGTCCCATTCGTCATCTTCAGGCTGGTGCTTTCAGCTTCGTGCTTCGAGCAGCAATGTGTGGTCTTAGCTGTTTCTTCCTTTTAACTGCCAGTGGGGGTATGAACTGATTGGGTGGGAGCTTGGCTGTGTTCTGATTGGGTGGAGGTGTGTTCTGATTGGTTAGGGGCGTGGCTGTGCTCTGATTGGCTGGGGGGTTGGCTGTGCTCTGATTGGCTGGGGGGTTGGCTGTGCTCTGATTGGCTGGGGGAGTGTTCTGTTTGGTTGTGCTCAGGTTAGTCTGAGTTGCAGAGGGATTCAAGATTTTGGGCTGCCCTGCCATTCCTTGGCTTCGCGTTCGTGGTCGTGCTTCCTCTTCATGGAGGGTGTCAGTTTGCTTCATGTATGGATTGGGGGGGTTTAAAGTGGCTAATGATGCAGCTGTGGTCTGGCTTCTGGTTTGTGGTCGTGCCTCATAGTCAGTGTGGCTTTGGGTTTGTTTTTTGCGTGGATGTTTGGTGGTGACATCCTGTGTGGTTTTTGTGAGTGTGGGTCTGGTATCATTTTTTGTGTTAGGGAGTCGTTTGTCAATGAGGGCGGGTTTCCAAATGGCTGGTAGGCGGGAGGTATCATCTCGCTTGTTCATGCTGTGTGGGCGTTTTTCTATCTCGATGGCTTCTCTGATTATTCTGTTATTAAAATGTTCACTTTTGGCAATGGTTCTGGTATTTTTAAAGTCAATTTCATGTCCTGTGGCTTTAAGGTGTTGGACCAGGGAAGATGTTGGTTCCTCTTTTTTGACTGAGTTCTTATGTTCTTCAATGCGTGCACTTATTCTTCTGTTGGTTTGTCCGATGTATGTGGTGGGACAAGTGGTGCATGGGATTTCGTATACTCCTTGATTTTCTAATTCAATTTTATCTTTGGGGTTTCTAAGGATGGTGGATATTTTTCTGTTTGTGCAGAATGCTGTTTTGATGTTGTGTTTATGGAGGATCTTACTGATTCTGTCTGTGGTGCCTTTTATGTATGGGAGGAGGGCTTTGCCGTTTTCTTGTTCTTTGTCTTGGATTTTAGTGGGGGTTTCTTTTTGGATTAGGTTTGTAATCTTATTTCTATGGAATCCATTGGATGTTAGTACATTGGTGAGAGTGTGTAGTTCGGGCTTTAGGTGTTGTTCGTCAGCTAAGCGTTTTGTTCTGGAGATGAGTGTCTTGGCTACAGAGTTGATCTGTGCTGGGTGGTGGTGTGAGAGAGCGTGCAGATAGCGGTTTGTGTGTGTTTTCTTCTGGTAGATGGTGTGTCCTAGGGAGCCATTGGATTTCTTGTAGACTAAGACATCCAGGAAGGGAAGTTGGTTGTTAGCTTCTGTTTCCATGGTGAACTGTATTTTGGGGTGTAGGCTGTTGAGGTGTGTGAGGAAGTTGTCCAGTTTTTCTTTCCCATGTGGCCAGATTATGAAGGTGTCGTCTACGTATCTGAGCCAGAGTTTGGGTTTGTGATCAGATTTTTCTAGAGCTTGGGTTTCAAAGTGTTCCATGTAGAGGTTGGCAATGACAGGTGAGAGGGGTGATCCCATGGGTGCTCCTTCTGTTTGTTTGTATTTTTGTCCATTATAGATGAAGTATGTGTTGGATAGGCAGTGGTTGGTCAGATCTAAGATGTGTTTGGGGGGGTTATATTTGTTTTGGATAGCTGTCAAGGCTTCTTTGATAGGCACTTGTGTGAAGAGGGATATGACATCGAAGCTCACTAGTAGGTCGCTGGGCTGTAAGTTTTGTTTCTTTATGATCTCTATAAACTGGAATGAGTTTTTTACGTGTGAGGTAATGGATTCTGCATAGGGCTGTAGTTGTTTGGCGAGAAATTTGGCTAGGTTTTGTAGAGGTGAGCCTATGGAGCTGACTATAGGTCTGAGTGGGGTTCCTTCCTTGTGTATCTTGGGGAGACCATAGAGTTTGGGGCATCTGGATGATTTCTCTCTGGGAATGATTCTTTGCTGGATCTCTTCGCTAATGGGGGAGGCTTTTATTTTGGATCTGGTGGTTTTTTCCAGGTAGGTGGTGGGATCTGTATTTAGGGGTTTGTATGTGGAGTCTTGGAGTAGGTTGGTTAATTTGGTTTGGTAGTCAGATGTGTTCATAACCACCGTGGCGTTGCCCTTGTCTGCTGGTAGGATTATTATGCTGGTGTCTTCTTTAAGGATACGTAGTGCTGTCTGCTTCGTCGAAACGTCGCCAAGACACTTCCAATTTTACGTGGGAGAAAACCCGAACAACCAAAGACCTACATATATATATATATATATATATATATATATATATATATATATATATTTAACCCCTTTCCCAATCCCTCCCAACCCTCCCCCAAACCCTCCCCCATTCTTCCCAGAGCTAGATACAGAGTTAACTAGAACTTAGAAGAAAAAGCTTGTAAACTCAAATAAACCACAAACAAATATGATTACATTCAATGAACAAATTATTAAATACATTAACTCCATTATATATATATAAAAAAAAACAGAAAGAGAAAAAGAAGAAAAGAAAGAAAATAAAAAATAATAAAAGGGAAAAAAAGAAAAAAACTAAACTATTCTACACTTCTAAATAATATTTAAACTTTAAATATAAATTATTCAAAAGCTAAATAATATTTTCTGATATCATACCTATATTGTATAAAATTTATCCATCTTTTCCACACCAAGATATACTTCTCTTGCGATTGATCTTTCAAAAAAGCTGAAATTTTTGCCATTTCAGATAAGTAAGAAATTTTAAAAAACCATTCCTGCAAAGTAGGCAAAAATTCCTTCTTCCAATACTGTCCTATTAACAACCTTGCCGCTGTAATTAAGTTTAATATTAAAATAATTTCTTTGTTGTCACAATCAGAAACAATACCCAACAAAAACAATTGTGGAGTAAATTTTATCCTTCTTTTGAAGATTCTTTGTATATTCCACCATATCATAATCCAAAAAGCTTTTATGCTTTTACATGACCACCAAATATGATAATAAGTGGCATCCAAGCAACCACATCTCCAACATTTAGGCTGCAAGTTTGAATACATACGAGACATTTTTTGTTGATCAAGGTGCCATCTATAAAACATTTTATAGAAATTTTCCCGTAAATTTTGGGCTTGTGTAAATTTAACATTCCTCACCCAAATAGACTCCCATATATCTAATGAAATCGGTTCATCAAAATTTTGAGCCCATTTCACCATACAATCTTTAACTAATTCTGCTTCTGAATCCAATTCCACTAACACACCATAAATTCTTTTAATATGGGTTTGGCTTTGATCTCTAATTTGTTTTAACAAATTCTCATCTTCTGTAAGCAAGCCCACATTATAATCTATCTTCCACCTTTCCAATAATTGTCTATACTGAAACCATGAATAAATAATATTTTCTTGTACTAGTTCATCCACAGATTTTAATTGCCAATTTTTACCATCCCACTTAAGTAATTGTGTATAAGAAATACTATCCATCTTAACTCCTCTCCTTATTCCTTCTATTGCATGCCATGGAATAGCCCATAATGGAATTCTTGAATCAATTCTATAATATTTCTTCCAAACCCGAAGTAAAGAAGTTCTTAAGATATGAGACTTAAAAACCCTATCAACCTTTTTATTATAAATTAAATAGGCATGCCATCCAAAAAGTAAATCCCACCCCTCCAAAAGGAGTATATCTACATTTGTTAAGTTAATCCAATCACTAATTAATGTTAAAACCACAGCATCATAATACAATTTCAAATTCGGTACCTTGAGTCCACCTCTCTCTCGTATATCTTGTATAATTTTAAGTTTTACTCTTGGTTTTTTCCCTGCCCAGATAAATTTATTGATACCTTTCTGCCATTCATCTAAATTTGCTTCTTTCTTTAGAATAGGTATCATTTGAAATAAAAAAAGAAACTTTGGCAACACATTCATTTTAATAGCTGCTATTCTCCCCAATAGGGACAATTGCAGCTTTTTCCAATTGTCCAAGTCCTTTTGTATTTTAACCCACAGCCTTTCATAGTTATTTTTATACAGTTTTGCATTGGAAGCAGATAAAATAACCCCCAAATATTTTACCTTATTAACAACCTCAAAACCTGTCAATCTAACCAAGGTCTCCTTATCCAAGTTGGTCATGTTTTTAGGCAATATTTTAGTCTTATTGTTATTAATTTTGAAACTTGAAACTTGTCCATACTGATTTATCAATTGTAATAACTCCATTACAGAGTGAATTGGTTGAGATAAAGTAACAACCAGATCATCTGCAAAAGCCCTTAATTTATATTCTTTTTTATTAATTTCTATTCCTTTTATTTTCGATGATTCCCGAATTTTGATCAGCAAAATTTCCAAGGTTAAAACAAACAGCAATGGCGACAATGGACAACTCTGTCTGGTCCCCTTTTCAATTGGAAATACCTCTGATAAACCTCCATTAACTATTAGTTGTGCCATTTGTTTTTGATAAATGGCCCGAAGAGCCTGTAAAATTTTATCTCCAAAGTTCATTTCCTCGACCAATCTTAACATAAATTGCCAATTCAACTGATCAAAAGCTTTTTCAGCATCTAAAAATATCAATCCTGCAGAGATTTGGTTGTTCTTATCCAAATATTCTATTAAGTTAATAATTTGTCTAACATTATTTTTCATGTACTTTCCAGTTATAAAGCCAGTTAGATCCATGTGTATTAGTTGATTCAACACAATCATAAGTCTATTAGCTAAAATTTTCGAAAAGATCTTATAATCTACATTCAAAAGAGATATAGGTCTATAATTTTTTGGTAGAGTAAGATCTTGGTCTTCTTTTGGGATCAAGGATATGAAAGCTCTACCCCAAGACAAGGGGGTCTCTAAACCCTGTAATATATTATTAAAAAGTTCCCTTAAAGGTTTTGACAACTCATCTATCAAAGTCTTATAATAAATTGATGTCAATCCATCAGTACCCGGTGCTTTACCTACTTTTAATTCTTTAATTGCTGTCGCAATTTCCTCTATAGTAATCAATCCATTAATTTCTTGTTTCTGATCTTCTGTTAACTTAGGAAAATGAGCATCTTGCAAATATTTATCTATATCTGAAACCTGTACTTTCCTACCCATATATAATTTTGTATAATAATCTAAAAAAGATTTCTTAATCAATTCCTTCTGATATACCAATTTACCATTATAATTTATTTTATCTATAGTTCTCTGCTTCTGTTTCTTTCGCAATTGATAAGCCAGCCATCTCCCTGGCTTGTTAGCGTTACAAAATGTATTATGTTTCATATAAAGTAAATTGGTTGCAGTCTGATCCGCCATTAACAAATTAAATTGCGATTTAAGCAATTTTATAGAGTCTTTAAACTTCTCATCTATAGGATTCAAAATTAAAACTTTTTCTTTTAATTTAATCTCATCTTCCAACTCCTTACGTTTTTGCACCTGTTTCTGTCTATAAGCCTTATTCATTTGTATCAAGACCCCCCACATATAAGCTTTACTTGCATCCCATACCATTGCCACTGAAGTTCCCTTATGCATATTTAAAATAAAATATTCCTTTAAATACTCTTTAAGTTTCTGAACATTCATTTCTTGTCTAAATAAATTTTCATTCAACCTCCAAGATCTCCTCTCCTCTTTTTCAGTAGCCAATTCCATCCACACTGGGCTGTGATCTGTCAATGTCCTTGGAAATATCTTTGCATTCTTTACCCTAAAATATAAGTCCATTGTAATAAAAAAAAGTCAATTCTTGAAAAAGATTGATGTCTATCCGAGAAAAAGGTGAAGTCTCTCTCTTCCATATTATGTCCTCGCCAGTAATCTCGCAACTCCCAGTCCTCTTTCAAGTCAAAAAAGGCCTTAGGTAATTTAGCTTGTTTGAAAGAAGTAGAAAATCCTTTTTTGTCTCTGTAAGTGTCTAAAACTCCATTCCAATCTCCCATTAATATAACAGATCTATAATCCAATAAAGTCAATTTTTGATGTAACAACCTATAAAATTGTTCCTGTTGTTGATTTGGTGCATACAAACCTACTATAAGTATTTTCTTGCCATACAAATCCACTTCAATCATTACATATCTCCCTTGAGGATCAGAATCTATTAAACAAACTGATAAATTTTGCTTAACATAAATAACTACACCCCTTTTTTCCCAAGAGCAAAAGATACAAAATGAGATCCCAATCGAGCATTAACTAAATATTTTTGATCCTTAGCATTAATATGCATTTCCTGCAAACAAATAATATCATTATTGTGTTGCTTCAAATAGTGAAATATTTTCTTTCTCTTCTGAGGGGAATTAAGGCCGTTCACATTCCATGTCAGAAGCTTTACCATCTCCATCTTCCAATAGCCTAGAGAAGACTGCTTGAAGATCTACCATTGAAGATTGCACCGAAGATCTCTTAGGTCTTGCTCCTCCCACAGGCTCGGAAACAAACTCTTGTGAAGCTTCTTTAATCTCTTTCTTTTGTTGTTCCTTTTCCTTACGTCTATGTGCAGCTCGAGTCATTCTCTGCTCTTTCATCTCAGGTTGTTGAAACCACTCAGCCTGTGGTTTCCCAGCTTTTATCAATACAACTTCTTCAGACTGCTGTTCTACCTCCTTTTCATCCAAAACTTTGAACATTATAGGTAGTGATGAGCGTGTTCCCAGGATCGAAGTATAAAACTCCTTTGCTTTAAAAACAGTGTTTAGTCTATAACGTGTCCCCGCACAGCTCACCACAATTCCAGTCGGAATATCCCATCTGAATGGCATCTGCCTCTTTTTAAGTTCATCTGCTAAAAAAGCAAACTCTTTTCTTCTTCTTAAAATTTTAGATGGGATCTCCTTTAGAATTATAACATCTTGTGCAGCAATCTGAAACCTCTTATTATAAAAGGCTTGTATAATTTCATTATGCAGAGATCTTTTCCCAAAGTAAATTACCACATCTCTTGGCAGATTTCTTTGCTTTGCAACCCAGGAATTGACTCTAAATATTTTTTCAATTTCTCTAAGTATTTCCTCTTTTTCTCTGTCCAGAATCACAGCAAGATCATTTGCTACCATCTCTCTCAAATCTTGTTGCATATCCTCTTTCAGACCCCTAATTCTTAAAGCATACTCCATCTCTCTATATTGAGACATAACAATCTCATCTTGTGAGTTTTCCATCTTTTTTCCCATAACTTCAAATTTTTCCTCCAACACCTCCACTTTATCTTCAACTTCTTCAACACGAGAATCCAATTTTTCAACAACAGAAGCAAGTCCTTTTAAAGCCATAAATATATCTTGCCTCAAAATATTATTATTCTCTCCTAAGATCTCTTTCATTTCTCTTCTAATTTGAGATATAACATTTCCCACTACATTTTGCAAGTCTTTTACCATTAGTGTTTGTACAGGAGGAGAAGATGGTGGTGTAGGTTTAGGTTGTTGTGCTGGTAATATCGCCGGAGAAGAAGCCACCTTTGGTACTGTAGAAGTTGCTTGGCGCTTTGAAGCCATCTTTTTTTTCTTCTTTCCTCCTTCTTAAAAAGTGCAAAAAAAAAAAAAAATCCCATACAGAAAATAAAAAAAATAAACAAAAGAGAGGGAAAAAGTTCCTCCTAAAACTCAAATTCACCTTCAAAAAATCATTATAGTAAGAAAAAAAGAAAAAATAATTAAATAACCAAAGCCATTCCATCTCCCTAAAAAAAAAAAAAAATCCTCAAATCGCCATTTTACTTTCCCTCTCAACAAAGGGAAAAAAGAAAGTAAAAGTAATTCTTAAAATTAAAGTCCCCCAAAAAATCAAAAAGTAAAAAACCTCTGATCGGCTCTGTCCGCTTTTTAAATAACTCACCAGTTCTCTTTAATCGTGGAGGTGGGAGCAGCGTCTTGCTTTGTCCCAAGCAGAGAGAGACAAAGACAGCTGAGAAGCGGAGACACCCTGAACTCCATGGGAACACTCCTTTCACCCCCCAAAAAAATTCTTTGGGGGATTTCAGAGGCTCTACCACTATTCAGGGAGATACTCCCCTCCCCCTTTTGCCCAGGAGGGAGGTTTTAAACCGCTGAACAGCTGATGCCTGCTGTTCTCAGCGGTTTTAACACTTTCTCAGGAGGACGGCTACAAAGTAGCCGCCATCGCCAGTGCTACACCACCAGAAGTCGGTACATGTATATTTCATTATTATCTTATTTATTCAAGACACTTAAATGTAATGACCACTGAAAACAAAATTTAATTATAAGAAAGTGAAATGCCTGAAAAGAAAAACAGTAACATTTAATGATTGAATTACAAGTGAAATTTAAGACGCAAAAAGAAATATAAAAAGGGTAGAGGCTGCTGCACAACGTGCATGAAGATAAGCAATGCGTATTTACATATGTACGGCGTTTTGTACTGAAGCTAGCTGGAGGAACATTTGAAAACACAATTCAATCCACTAATTGCGAGCGATCTGATGTTTTTTTACAACAGATATACAGCAATTCACTGTATGAAAAAGTATCAAAAGTGTCCCCAAAACTTCTCGCTCCATCACCCCCATATCGCCCCCTTTTTGATCCTTCACCCCCACGTCGCCCCTTTTTGTTCCATCGCCCCCCTAAAAAATGAAATCGCCCCCTGGAGGGCGATATCGCCCAGGTTAAGAACCACGGGTCTAAAGGGAAGATTTTTTTTCAAAGGTGGACTTGAGAGAGGCATATTACAGAATCAGAATCAAAAAAGGGGATGAATGGAAAACAGCATTCAATTGCCCCTTAGGTTGTTTCCAATTCAGAGTTCTGCCATTTGGACTTTAGGGACCACCTGCAGTATTTATGCAATTGATAAATGAGCTGCTCCAGGAATACCTCTATAAGGGGGTGTTGTGAGTTCCGCACAGACAGAATCAATTACCTTGGATATTGCATCTCATCAAACGGCATAGAGATGGACCCTGGAAAAGTCCAGGCTGTGCTAGAATGTGCTCCACCCCACACTAGGAGGCCATTGCAAAGTTTCCTCAGATTTGCAAACTTTTACCATCAATTCATCCCCTCTTTTGCACAAATTGTGTTGCCCATCACAAACTTGTTAATGACAAAAGGGGAGGGAAAACTGAAGCCCAGTCAACCATTGAGATGGACTGTAGAATGCCAATCTGCTTTTGAGAAATTAAAAAGGTTCTCAGCCAAACCAGTATTAAAACACCCAGACACTGAGAAACCTTTTGTAATTCAAGCGCATGCTAATGACGTAGCAGTGGGAGCAGCTGTGCTTCAGGAGAATAATGAAGAAAAATTACAATCTTGTGCTTACATATCAAGAAAACTCACAGAAACAGAACAAAGCTGGGCGGTTTGGGAAAAGGAAACTTATGCCGTCCAGTGGGCTCTTTTAACCTGGCAACATTTCTTGGAAGGGAATAAAATCCCTTTCCAAGTATGGACTGACTACAAGAACCTGGAAGCCCTAAAAACACCCAGAAAGTTGTCTCCCAAACAGGCAAGATCGTCCCAGCATTTCCACCAGTTCAATTACACCATAAAACATCTACCGGGAGGAAAAATGTCCTAGCAGACGCACTGTCACAATTACCACACTACAACAGCAACAAATCAGAGATAACAGATCCATTCATGCCATCAAAGCAATTAGCAGCACCAGTCACCACTCGAGCACAAGCAAAAACACCAAAAACCCTATTAAGCCAAGCTGGGGTAGAATTCAGGTAAGTGCTAGAGAAAGATGAATGGTTTCTAAGCCACAAAAAGTTGTGCACCATGAATGATGGACTTCCATGGGTGGGAGGGAAACTCTACATTTCAAAGAGCCAAAGACTAATATTTATGCAGCTTTGCCATGATTCCAAGTCCACAGGACATTTGGGGTTTGTGAAAATGCTCCATCTAGTGAAATGGCAATTTTGGTGGCCATCGATAAAAAAGGATATTGAAAGCTATGTAGCTAGTTGCTCAATATATGCAGCAGCCAAAAGGAGACAGGAGAAAATCCCAGGACTATTATGAACTGTAGCTATACCATCAGCTCCCTGGAGGGAGATTTCTATGGACTTTATTGTGGAGTTACCAGAAAGCGGGAGAAATATAGTGATTTGGGTTGTAACAGACTTATTTTTCAAGCAGGTGCATTTTATTCCATGCCAGAAAATCCCCACTGCAAAAACTTTAGCAAAATTATTTGTACAACCTATCTATTGACTACATGGAGCCCCACAATGGATTATATCAGATAGAGGGCTGCAATTTACCTCTGAGTTTTGGAACGCGTTTCTAGAACTTTTGGGTACCACCTAGGGGCTGTCATGTAGTCATCATCCTCAGATGAATGGTGGGACAGAATGTTTGAACTCAGTATTGGAGCAGTACATAAGATACTTTATAAACTACCAACAAGAGAACTGGACCAACCTGCTTCCATTCATAGAAGTCACTATAACAATGCAATACATTCCAGCACAGGCTACACTTTGTTCCAAGTAGCGACAGGGCAGAGTTTTAATCTGATGCCTGAACTACCCTCCACCAAACCAACTATCCCCTCTTTGAAAGAGTGGATTGCACAACTCCAAAATACCTGGCCAGTTGGGAAGAAAGCTTTAGATGAGGCTAGGGAGGCATATAAATTCCAAGCAGAGAAAAAACTAATTGAGCCCAAACCATTTCAAGTAAGAGATAACGTATACTTGTCTACAAAATATTTGAGGTCCCTACAACCCTCTAAGAAACTAGGACTAAACTTTGTAGGACATTTTCCCATTAAAAGAATAATTAATCCAGTAACAGTTGAACTAGAGCTCCCTAAGACATTCGGACAGGTTCACCCAGTATTTCACATCAGCCTTTTAAAGCATGAACTGAACTCATCTTTAAGGCTAGCTACAGCCCCTCCTTCCCCTCCAATCATGGTAGAAGGGGAGCAGCATTTTAAAATTAAAGACATTTTAGACTCTAGGAAACATCATGGATCCACTCAATATTTAGTTGTTTGGAAGCATTTGTCTCCATCCCAGAATGAATGGGTCCTTAAATGCCATATTAGAGCCCCTACACTACTTAGTAAATTCCATGCTATGTACCCTGACAAACCAGACTAATCCCTCTTTTTATCTCCTTTTTTGTCTTTTACAGGTGGATCTCTCTTTCTTTTAAGAGGGACGGCATGTCAGAACCCATTTCTTTGGTGGGGGGCTTTTTATTCATTTCCTTCTCTTTTCCGTTCTATGGAATCCGCAATACTCCTGGGGGAGGGGGAGGCTTTTGGGGAATTGTATGTCTATTGGCCTTTCGCTTAGCTACTACAATGTATCCTCTTTGCTTCCTCTATCTGCTTGCTCTTTGAACTATTCGCCCCTTGATGCCAACCTGGGGTGAGAAAGGAACGTACTTCCAGACATCTGGCTTATCTCTCACTGTGGAAGGGAAGGTGCAAAGACCCAACAACATTTTCACAACCTTGGGAATGGAGTCTTATCAGCCTCATTCCCACAGCAGATCTAACACCTGGGGATTGGCCCGTTTGAACTGACTGGATGAACTGTTGGGATAGGGTTTGCTTTTTGCTCCTTTAACTTATTGATTTGAGTGGGAAACCCTCAGATCCTGCTTTCTATGCCTGCTGTCAACTTCTCCTAATAAAAGTTCCTTTTGGGATGAATCTGTTCCAAGAGTTCTGCTTTCCTGGGAAGAGGTTTTGAAGAGGGTCCTTAAAAAAAGTCTCTCTGACAAACTGAAAGACAAAAAGGACAAATACAAAAAATGAAAAGAGTGGCATATAATTAAGGCTGATTATCAGCAGCCAGCCAGAACATGCAAAGATGAAGTCAAGAAAGCAAAGACTCAGAAAGAACAGAGACTTGCAACAGAAATCATGCACAATAAAAAGTGTTTCTTCCAACATATTAACAAGAAAAAAGTCAAAGAAACTATAGGCCCACCAAAGAGAGAAGATGGTAAGGAAATAGCAGGCAAGAGGGAGAAAGCAGAGCTACTTAACTCATACTTTATATCAGTCTTCACACAAAAAGAAACCATAGCCTAGCACACCAAAAAAACCACTGCAAAAGACAAATTAGAAACAAAAATTAAAATAAGCAAGAAAATGGTAAGAGAACACCAATCTTGACAAATATAAATCACCGGGACCCGACAGATTACATCCCAGAGTTCTGAAGAAGCTGGCAGATGTTATCTCAGAACCAAAACACCACAACTTTCAAAAATCCTGGAGCACAGGGGAAGTATCTGAGGATTGGAAAAAGACTGATGTGGTCCCCATCTTCAAGAAAGGAAAAAAAAACAGACCCAGATCACACAAGGTATTATCACCACTTATAAAACCCTAGTAAGACTACACCTGGAATACTGCAGCTAACTTTGGTCACCATATCACAAAAAGATCATGAGAGTTTGGAAAAAATTCAGAGAAGAGCAACTAAGATCATCAAAGGCCTGGAGACTAAAATATACAAAGAATGGCTGTGGGACTTGGGTTTAGCTAGTCTAAAGAAAAGAAGAAATAGGGGAGACATGATAGCAGTATTCCAGTATCTGAGGGGCTGCCACAAGGAAGAGGGGGCCACCTTGTTCACCAGAGCACCAGAGGGAGGGAAAAAGAAACAATGGTTGGAAACTGATCAAAGAGAAAAGCAACCTGGAATTAAGGAGAAACTTCCTGATAGTGAGGACAATCAACCAGTGGAATACCTTGCCTCCAGAAATCGTGGGCGCTCCATCACTGGAGATTTTTAAAAAGAGGCTAGACAATTACTTGTCTGAGATGATATAGGTTCTCCTGCTTGAGCAGGAGGCTGGACTAGAAGACCTCCAAGGTCCCTTCCAGCTCTATTCTATTCTATTCTATTCTATTCTATTCTATTCTATTCTATTCTATTCTATTCTATTCATCATTAAATTTTATAATATTTGGCAGTTCTATGATGCATTTGATAGAAAAATGGACAAATTTCTCTAAAATCTTTTAACTTTGACTCTCTGCTTTTTAAAACAAGAATTTAATAAGTATCATAAAAAGGGATATCAATTTAATATGCAGTATTAAATGGAACAAAAGTAGCTTGTTCAAAAAAGATATGATGTAGGCTGGATTTATTGCTACACAGCTGTGAAATATTTACAATGTTATAATTTAAATTACGTCTCCTAATCTTATGTCTTCTTTACAATTTTATTTAGAAAGAAATTTTAACTGTAAAACATTTAGCTGACAAATTAACATACTTACTTATATGTCTCCAACTGCAGATGGATACACAACTGATGATATTGAATTCTACTGGAATGGAGGGGAATCTGCTGTTAGCGGAGTTAATAAAATCGAGCTCCCTCAGTTCTCGATTATTGATTACAAAATGATCTCAAAAAGAGTAGTGTTTGCAACAGGTAAGCACCAAGCAGCTGCAAAGATATACTGGAACATTAGCAGAAAACAAATACATTTGAAACATGACTTCATTTCATTTTTTTTTAAATAGGGGCTTACCCCCGTCTGTCCCTGAGTTTTCGACTGAAAAGAAATATCGGCTATTTCATTCTGCAAACCTACATGCCTTCTACTCTAATTACAATTCTGTCTTGGGTATCCTTCTGGATCAACTATGATGCATCTGCTGCAAGAGTTGCACTAGGTAAATTATTTCTTGGACAATGCTACTGTTGGAAAATTATTGGATTTAGTTTGCACCCAGCAGCCTTCCAGCCAATTCATGTATCCAGATTAGAGCACAAAGCAGAGACCATGTTACACAGTTCAGCTAGCCCAAAAAATATAGCTTGATGCTTATTTATTAATTATCATCAAAGATAAAAAAACATTTCATTTGTTAACATGGGACAAAAAGTAGGCAAAAGCAAGGACAATAGGCAAGAGAAAAATAGGCAAGAGTTAATAGCAACAATTTAAGAGAACCTGTTTGCTGTAGTGGTTCAGACACCAGTTTACAAACCAGAGACTGTGAATTCTAGTCCCACCTTGGGTACAAAACCAGTTGGGTGGCTTTGGGCCAGTTATTCTCTGCCCTAGGAAGAAGGCAAGAGCAAACTATTTCCAAAATCTTGCCAAGAAAACTGCAGCGACAATTCAACAAATCTCTAGAAGCCAACACCAATTTGAAGGCACCAAAAAGAAAAATCAACAATCTACATTATCTATGTTTATCAAAAGGCACACAGGTTTCTAGTGTCTCTGAAGCAATACTGGAGATGATTAGCAAGGATAATCCCAAAGAGAGGCTCTTTGCTTGTTCCAGCTTTAACCCATTTATGTATATAACAGCAGCAGCATAGAGAAGGAAAGTAAAGCATCAGGTGATCTGTCCTTTATGCTGCATAAAGGAAACAACTTGATGGGTGGGATGATGTATCTATCATCCCTCTCTCTCATTAGCTCCGTGCACTAATTTTTATATTGTGATTGATCAGATTATGCATTATTTCATGCTCTGATACCCAATCCTTCTCTCTACCCGAGGAAATAGTCCCAGAAAAATGGTTTGATAAATGTGGCATTTACCACCATATCATCTCTTTGCCAGTATAAAAAATTTACTCATTTTTTTTCTTGTATGTCCTTCATATAGTATAGTTTAACACAGGGGTCTTCAAACTTGGCCCTTTTATGACTTGTGGACTTCCAACTCCCATAATTCCTCAGCCAGCCTGCCTGTCTGAGGAATTCTGGGAGTTGAAGTCCACAAGTCATGAAAAGGCCAAGTCTGAAGACCCCTGGTTTAACATATGGCTATTTCCTATTGGGTCTAGACTGATTTGTTTCTGCAGTTCTGATATATCCACTTTTATTCTCATGTAATGTGTTAACTGCCAAAGTAAAGTTCAGGTGCTGCAGTGTCAAATGACCACACATGATTCAGAAATTTGACATCAAGAAGATTCCCCTAGCAGTTGAAGTTAAGAACAGATTTGCACTGCTCAAGGTCACAGAAAGACAACCAGATGAGCTATGGGAGTAAATAAAAACTATTGTCACTAAAGTAGCCCAAGAACATATTACATACAAGAAACCAAAGAAATTGGCCATATGGATATCAGAAGCTACAATAGAAACTGCAGAAGACAGAAGGGAAGCAAAAACATTAGTGACAAAGAAGAAATGTAAAAATTAAATACAAAGTTCCAGAAAGAGGCAAGAAAAGATAAAGAAAAGTACTGGCTGAGCAATGTAAGAAACTGGAGGAAGCAGTCATGAGAGGTCATACAAGAGAGTGTTACACTTATGTGAAAAAGGCCAGAAACCCCTTTATGACAAGAAAGGCTATGATCAGAGGCATGATGTGAAGGAATTGCATGACCAACAAACAATCAGAAAAAGATGGCAGAAATATGAAGAACAATTTTACCCAAATGAAAAACAAGGCCAAGCCGTAAGAGGAGAAGCTGATGTACCAGAAATAGAACCAGATATCCTGAAGAAGGAAATAGTGTGGGCACTCAATGAGTTTCCTAACTACAAAGCCCGAAGAGCTGATAGAATTCCTGCAGAGTTGCTGCCAACAGAAGCACTGACAACACTTTGTCAAAGTGTATGGAAGTCTGGTAAGAGGCCAAAAGAATGGAAAAGTTCAATATTTATCACAAGGAAAGGTGATATGAAAAACTGTTCCAAACACTGAACCATAGCCTTGATACCACATGTGAGTAAAATTCTCTTGAAAATAATCCAGCAACATTTGAATCCAACTGCCAACAGAGAACTGCCTGATGTATAAGCAGGATTTCAGAAAGGAAGAAGAACATATGATCATATTGCCAATTTATGTTGCATGATAGAAAAAGCAAAGGAATACTAAAAAGACCTCCACATGTGCTTCATTGACTACACAACAAGCTTTCACTATGTGGACCATGACAAACTCTGGAACTGCCTCACATAACTGGAATATCAGCACACCACATCCAGCTCATTCAGTCATTGTACTCTGATCAGGCAGCCACTGTAAGTATGATATATAGAGACACAAAATGGTTCAGAATTGGAAAAGGCACTCAACAAGGTTGCATCCTGTCACCTATACTATTCAACATGTACACAGAAATAGTTATGAGAAATGCACATTTGGAGGAATCTACCAATGAGGTAAAATAGGTGGTAGGAATATCAACAACCTCCAATGTGCAGATGATACAGCATTGTTTGTGGAAGCAAGAGGATTTAGAATGGCTAATCCTGAGTTAAAGATGGAAGTGAAAAATTTAGACTGCACCTTAACATCAAAAAACCCAAAGATAATGACAACTGCAGAAAACAAAGGTCAGTGCAGATTGACAATGGAACTATTGAAACAATACAGGTATCTCAGGGTGGGTAAGGCCATGGAGGGCCTAGTGCTGGAACAGGCCCCCAAGGTCTCCCCAACCCACTATGGTACCGCATGCTGCCCCCTTCCTTCCTGTCGCACCGGACTCACCTGGAAAAGATCCACCTCCTCTCTGCAACGGTTCCTACTGCCACCTGGATATGAGGCTGGGGAACACTTCAGCACATCCCGCGCAGCCCGATCCAGGCTCCGGAGGCCTTTTCCAGGGTGATGTGGCCCGGATCTGAGGCTGGTGAACGCTTCTGCACCCCCCCCCCGGGGCCAGATCAGGTCTGGAAAAGGCCTCCGGAGCCCAGATTGGGCCACGAGGGAGCATAAAAGCTTCCCCAGGCCTTAGATCTGGGCTGCAGAAGCCTGGAAAAGACCTCCAGAGCCCAGATCTAGCTTCTGGAGACACATAGAAGCGTCCCCCAGCTTCGGTTCTGTTCTCTGTTGCAAAAACAGAGGCCTAAAGTACCATGAGATCACATGAGATCAGTAGAGTGAGATCTTGCCCCACTGATCTCACATGATCTTGTGTTACTTTAGGCCTCCATTCTCTGCAAATGCACCAAAGGCCTGGAGCAGCCAATAAAGTGAAGGATCTTGATTTTCACAGGGTGAGTATTGAAGGCCTGGTGCCTAGGGAGACCCAGGCGGGGGTGGGGAGGGAGGGAATAACCAGGGTGAATGTTGCAGAGCCACTGCGGTCATTTGTAAGGGTGAACAACTACCGTGGTGCTGCAATATTTGTAACTTTGGGACTTACTTGTAAGCACTAGGGGGTGCTCATCACATAACTTTGAGCATTAAGTGAATGCTCATAACTTGCAGATTACCTGTAAAGGAATTCATCTTCCTCGGATCTAAAATCAACCAAAGTGGTGATTGCAGTCCTGAGATCAGAAGGGGCATAGCACTTGGAAGAACTGCATGTCTGCCATGAACAAGATCTGAAAAAGTAATGACATTAGTCTCACAACCAAATGAAGATTATTTAACACAATTTTTCCAATTGCTACTTATGACTACGAAACTTGGACTTTGAAAAGCAGATAGGAGAAGGGCAGATGCCTTTGTACTCTGGGTCTGCAGGTGATTATTATGCAACCCATGGACTGCAAAAATAACAAAGAAGTCTTAAATCAAACCTTACCCAAAAAGTCATTTGAAGTCAAGATTACCAAACAGAAACTGTCATTTTTGGGCCATATCATGTGAGCTGACTCACTTGTAAGACAGTTATTCTGGAGAAATCAGTGGAAAAAGAAGAAGTGTCATAACCCATTCTTTTTCCTGGGAGGGGGAAATCTATTTCATCTCTTTATTCTATCTTACAGAGGGTTCTGCCATTCTCTTGAAGGGGAAGGGGGAGGCTCTATGGTATATTTCTCTACTTTGCTACAATTTATCCTTTCCGCTAATTCTGCAAACTTACTCTTTTTTTTAAACAAGTTTTATTGGTTTTTTGATTTTTAAAACAAAGTACTCAAGACACACCGTGGTGTTAGGGTAGTCAAACATTGAAAAACAAAACATATATACATAAGTCAATCAATACATCAACTATTCCCTCTCTTTTTCCCTTAAGTAACATATTTTATTTAAAATAGTCCAATTCTAGCTTAAATTTATTCAACCTAAACCTGTTTTTAAAGCTTTATAAATTTACACTACCATAATCAAAATAACTTTAAGTACAAACATTATCAGTTTGGGTATCCCTTCCAAATATGTTCTAGTTCCTTAATTTTATCATAAATCTTATTTATTTCTTCTTCCACTAATATCCCTTATTTAAAATAAAATATTAATCTATCCTATACGTATCTAATCTATCTATCAATCAATCTCTTTAAGCTGACAGAATAAAATCCGACTTTAAGTCATTTCAATCCATTCGATAATATTCAAATTTCATCCAGTTAATTTTCATAACTAATAACATCCATGTTATCAAAGAAACAAATCATCTTATTAGATTAACTCAACATTACATAATAATTTTCTTACAAATAAATCTATCATTCTAAAAAAAAACCACATTCTTAATCAATTTAATATATATATTCCATTAATCACCCCTTTTTCTCTTACTTCTGTCACAATCTTAGATCTTAAATCAATCCATAATTCTAGATTACCTTTAATCCATTACCTAAAAATATCTCATTTTTAAACTAAGATATTTTTCTATCATATACATATCTAATCCATTAGTCAATCTCTTTAAGATGACAAAATAATATCAAACCTTAAATCATTTCAATCCATTGGACATCAAACAAACAAATCATCTTATTAAAAATAATAATTTTCATATCGATAAACCCATCAATCCAAAAAGTATATTCTTAGTCAATTTAATATATATCTTCCATTAATCGCCTGTTTCTCTTATATCTAGCTCATAATCTTAGTCCTTAAATCAATCTATAATTCTAAATTGCCTTTAGTTCATTACATAAAATTTTAAATTTCATTTCTTTTCAGTCTTATTCTGGTCTTCTTCTTCTGCCAGGTAGGTTTCCATAATAGAGCTTCCCTTCCAGTTAATAAGTCTCTCTTTATTGCTTTTTCATGGATCCATGAAAACCATCTTGGCCTCTGCATTGGCCCTCTGTTTCTCTTAACCATAAAGTTTTGTTGCTTTGACATTTCAAATCTCAGACTTTGCTTTTCCTGGTCCTCAAAACCATAAGTGAAGTGCTTATCAGGCAAAGTCAATTTCTCTTTATTTTCAATTAAGTCCTCTTCTTGTGTAGTCTGTTTTATAGAATAGTCAGAAGTAGTCTGAGAGTCAATTTTGAAGTTTAAAGGAGAGATTCTGGCTCTTAATTCTGTAGTAAACTCTTTCATTGTAGCACATATTTCTTCTTTAGCCTCATAGATCTTTTCCAAAATAAGTTTACAATTTAAGTGTGGATGCGGCTCCATTTTAAAAGTTGTTCAGCTGCATCTGGTTATCTTTCTCTTAAAAAAACAGTTTGCAGGCCAAAACCATCTCATCTCCAAATAGTCAATAATTACAATATTAGCTTTTGACTAGTAGATGTCCTCAATAAGCTAAAAATCTTTTTCAAGAGTCATTTCTTTCTATTTTTTAAGGAAAAAGTGGAAAAAGAAATACTCTTCCAATATAAGATAATAATACCGCTCAACAAAAAAAGAACAACAGCATAAACTGATAGTACATTTCTTAAGAATTTTTTTTCAGTACCCTAAAAATGTATAAAAAATGTAGTCTTTAAGATTTTGTCCTATTCTTTTGTTCAACGCCTTTCTCCCCAAATATGTAGAAGCTGCTTTTCCAAGCCAAGGAAATAATTCTCACAGGGCTCTTACAGGCAAAAAAAAGCAAAGTAGAATAAAAAGAGGAGCAAAGAAAAAAGTCTCACCCAGATTCACCACGGTGGGTTTTCAAGCTTAGATGTTCTTTGACTTGCGGTTTCTAGCGGCTAGGTGATCAGCCATTTTACTGACCGGTCTTCTTCTCCATCGGCCCTCAAAGTTGGCCTGGACAGCTGGAGGAGCCACCGCTCCTCCACAGCCAAGCGAAACCTCTTTGACGGAAGTCTCACCCTTCAGGGCGACTTTCAACCTGCATAAGGGTCTACTGGCAGAGGGAAACTAGCTGATGAGGAGACAAGTCTCTTTGTATGACTAGGAGCGCCGCGATCCAGAACTGGAAGTCACAAACTTACTCTTTGAACTGTCTCTCCCTTGCTGTTACCTTGGGGGAAGAAAGGAATGTGCCTCCAGCCATCTGGCTTATCTCTTGCTGTGGAAGGGAAGCTGCAAAGACCCAACAACATCATCACAGGCATGGGAATGGACCCTGTTATCAGCTCCTTTCCCACTTAATACCTGAGGATTGGCCCTTCAAACTGACCAGATGAACTATTGGGATGGGGTTTACTTGGGACTCTTTAACCTATTGATCTGAGTGGGAAATCCACATATCCTGCCTATTATGCCTGCTATCAGCTTCTCCTAATAAAAGTTCCTTTTGGAAAGAATTGTTTCAACAGTCCTGCTTTCTTAGGATGCGGTTTTGAAGTGAGCCCTGATATTAGGCAGTATATGAAGTAACAGTCAGCCTGGAAGGAAGACCCTTGCCAGGGGCTAAGCAAATGATGTCAGATACCAGAACAGAAAGGGAAGAACCTGCCATTGGAGAGGAGATCTCCTACCTAGCAGACCCCAACCGATTCAGTTCTCAATCCTCAAGCTCATCGGTCAAAGTAGTGGTCATGGAACACTGTCACAAGCCCAGGTGGTTGATGGGTGTCAGGGAGAAGGAGGTCTGAGAGAAGAAATCCAGGAAAGTGATGCTCAGATGCAGCAGTCACCAGCCAGGTTGGAAAGTCAAGATGGAGAGGTCACTTCATCTTAATGAAGATGAGGACAACTACCCTGGGGCAAGCCATTGACATGCTGAGAATCACTTTTGATTCCATGAAGGAAGAGAAAGTCGATCTGTGCCAGGGAACTGCCAATCCGGGCTCAGATGAAGGAATGGACGAAGGGGGAAGTGAACCAGCAGTCCCAGGCCCTTCTACCAGTGCCGCAAAAGCAGCAGCCATCACTACTGCCACTGCCATCCCTGGGTGAGCTGCACCAGCTGATGGAGATGGCCACCAACACAGATGGAAGAAGGGACATCGGTCCATCCAAAAGTTCCCACGACTAGGAGTAAAGTACCTCGGGGAGCCGCACTGGGGTTTTTCCTAACCCAGGTGTTGAACTACATGAAGGAATACAGCTGTGACATACCAAGTGATCGTGGCTGAATAGATTGCACAAGCAGCCCTAGATGACACTGCAGCAGACTGGGTGGTGGATCTCTATGATGCCGATGTCCCAGAACTGCAGAATTTCAACCAATTCATGGCAGCCCTCAGATGCAGATTTGAAGAGCCCTTGGCTGATCGGAAAGCATGGGAATGTATCAAAACCATCAAGCAAGGCCAGCAACTCATGGTAGAATATACCCAAGAATTCCAAACCCTGGCCAGTAAGCTGAACTGGCCAGAATATATCTTGATCAGAAATTTCAAAGATGGCCTGAACTATGACCTATACAATGCCTGGATCCCTCGAGGGGACCCAGACCGAATCCAAGACTGATACATCCTGGCCGAGGAAATGGAGATCAATTGGGCCAGAAGGAAATGACATGGATGGAGATCTTGGGAGAAGTCACCAGCGGAGCCTTCCCATGAATCAATGAAGCAAGCACCAACCACACCAAGAATGACAGGATGCTTCAAATGCAGAAAAGAAGACACCATGCTGCTGAGTGCCCCTCACACACACACACCCGTAAGCCTGAACAAGTCCCATTTGGGAAATTGGGGAAGACCCCAATGAAGCTGAAAAGCGTGGAGGTCATTGAGTTCCCCACTCCGTCAAAACAAGGGAAGTAAACTCCAACACCACCAGGAGAGCCACCCAACTCATCAGATGATGACTTGGAGGATGAACCCCTGGTAAGTGGACCCATTGCGCCTCTTACAAGGACTATAGAACTGTTTAGTCCCAGAATGCCTGAGAGGGTGGCACTCAGAGCATTAATAGACTCTGGCTGCACCCACTGCCTCATAAGCCCAATGTTAGTGAGGACTTTAGGAATTCCAGTGAGGAGGCTGGAGAAACTGATCTCATTCGGTCAATTAGATGGGTCCATTGCAGAGGGGATGCCAGCCACAATTGCCACACTGCCCATCCAGCTCACTATAGGGGATCACGTAGAGACTATAACGTTTGTAGTGACCCCTGGCATGGAGTGCCCCCTTATTCTGGGCATGGCATGACTAACCAAGTGGAACCCGCAGGTGGACTGGAGGACAGGAAAGCTCAGATTCCCAGACACAAATGCAGCAAGAACCCCGACTTAGCCCCGAAACAGAAGAAGCCCCTCCAAAAGAGCAGTGGTGTGGGGAGAAAAGGAGTTACAAGACATCCCAGAGGAATACATGGACTTAGCTGAAGTATTGTGAGGAGAAATCTGATGAACTGCCCCCCCAGTGGCCCACAGACAGCTCTATCAAAAGCCTCCCAGTGGCGAAGTTACCCAAGCTGCAACTGTATTCTATGAGCTCACAGGAGCTAGAGGAAATGCAGAAATTCATAGACAAAAACCTGGAAAGGAGTTTTATCCAATTGGCAAAGCCAAAGACTGCAGCCCCCTTATTATTTCGAGAAAAGAAGGACGGGCCTCTTCACCTCTGCGTGGATATAGATCTCTGAACCCAATGAGTGAGAGCAACCTATATCCCCTCCCTCTCATGAAAGAATGCTAGCCCACCTGTCGAAAGGAAAAATCTTTTTGAAACTGGACTTAAGGGAGGCATATTACAGGATTAGGATTAAAGAGGGAGACAAATGGAAGACAGCTTTCAATTGCCCCTTAGGATGTTACCAATTCAGGGTTTTGTCTTTCAGCCTTCAAGGGGCACCCACAGTATTCATGCAATTAATAAATGATGTGCTCCGGGAACACCTGTTTAAAGGGGTGCTTGTTTACCTGGGCGATATCCTGACATTCACTGAAACAATGGAAGAACATGTGAAGTTAGTCAGAGCTGTACTGAAAAAACTCCAGGCAGCTCACTTGTATGCCAAACTATCTAAATGTGAGTTCCCCAAGGAAAAAATTGACTATATGGGGTATTGTATCTTGCCAAATGGCGTAGAAATGGACCCTGGGAAAGTCCAAGCGGTACTAGAATGAGCTCCGCCCTGCAATTGCAAAGCTTCCTTGGATTTGCTAATTTTTACCGGCAATTCATCCCCTCCTTTGCACAGATCGTGCTGCCAATTACTAACTTGCTTAAGACCAAGGGGGAGGAAAAGCTGAAATCAAGCCAGACATTGAAATGGACGGTAGAATGTCAAACCACATTTGAAAGGTTTAAAAAACTATTTTCCTCAGAACCAGTTTTAAGGCACCCTGACACTGAGAAACCTTTCATGATCCAGGCCAATGCTAGCAATGTGGCTGTGAGGGCAGTACTATTACAGGAAAATGATGAAGGGAATTTGCAGCTTTGAACATATACATCAAGGAAACTCATGGAAACAAAGCAAAGAAGGGCAGTTTGGGAGAAGGAAGCATATGTGGTGCGATGGGCTCTTCTTACCTGGAGGCATTTCCTGGAGGGGAGCAAAATTCCTTTCCAGGTGTGGACTGACCACAAGAACCTGGAAGGATTAAAAACACCCAGGAAACTAACCCTATAAACAAGCGAGATGGTTGCAGCATTTCCACCAGTTTAACTTCACTTTAAAACATTTGCCAGGAGGAAAGAATTTGTTAGTGGATGCATTGTCCAGACTGCCCAATACAATAGCAACAGAATAGAGATAACAGACCCACTTATGCCATCAAAGCAATTAGCAGCTCAAGTCACCAACCGAGCACAAGCCAAACTCCAGAAGCCTCTAGCGAGCCAAGCAGGGATTGAATTAAAAAAACCACTAGAAACCGACGAATGGTTTCTAAGCCACAAGAACCTATGCACAATGATTGATAGCTTACCATGGGTGGGAGGGAAGCTATACATCCCAAAAAACCAGAGACTGACATTCATGCGACTATGCCATGACTCTAAATCAGCTGGTCATTTCAGATTCGTAAAAACTTTATACCTGGTGAAAAGATAATTTTGGTGGCCATCAATAAAAAAGGACATTGAAAGTTACGTGGCAAGTTGTCCAATCTATGCTGCCACTAAGATAATAAGAAAAGACCCCCAGGCTTATTGCAACCAGTAGAAACCCCATCAGTGCCTTGAAGGTAAATTTCTATGGATTTTATTGTGGAGTTACTGGAACTCAGTCATTTGGGTGAACACAGTCATTTGGGGGTAACGGACGTGTTCTCTACACAAGTACATTTTATCCCATGCCAAAAAATCCCCAGTGCAAAGACACTTGCAAAGCTATTCGTCCAACATATCTATTGACTTCATGGAGCCCCACAACAAATCATATCAGATAGAGGAGTACAGTCCACATCAGAGTTTTTGAGAACATTCTTAGGACTGTTGGGGACAACCCAGGAGTTGTCGTCTAGTCATCATCTGCAGACATATGGTGAGACTGAACGGTTGAACTCAGTACTGGAGCAGTACTTAAGATGTTTCATTAATTACCAACAAGACAGCTGGATCAACCTGCTCCCGTTCGCAGAAGTCACTTATAAAAATGCAGTACATTCCAGCATGGACTACATTCCAGCACAATTGCAAAATACCTGGCCAGTTGTGAGGAGGGCATTAGACAAAGCTAGGGAAGCATATAAAATCCAAGCAGATAAAAAACAGTGAATCCAAACCATTTACAGTAGGGGAGAAAGTTTATCTGTTAACAAAATACCTAAAATCCCTACAACCCTCAAAAAAAGCTAAGACCAAAATTTTTGGGATCTTTTCCCATTAAAAGAACATTAATCCTGTCACAGTGGAATTAGACCTCCCAAAGACACTCAGACAGGTTCACCCAATTTTCCACTGCAGTCTTTTAAAATGTGAACTGCAGTTGCCCTTAAGGACAGCTGCAGCTCCTACCCCTCCTTCAATTATGGTAGAAGGTGAACAACATTTTGAAATTAAAGAAATCCTAGACTCCAGAAAACATCATGGTTCCATCCAATATGTGGTAGTGTGGAAACACCTGCCACCTTCCCAGAACAAGTGGGTCCAGAAACATCATATTAGGACCTACCAACTCCTTAGAAATGTCATACTGTGTACCCGGATAAACAGGATTAATCCTTGTCTCCCTTTTTTCTGTTTTGTTTTCTACAGGTGGATCTCTCTGTTTTCTAAGGGGGGCAGGATGTCAGAATCCATTCTTTTTCCTGGGAGGGGGAAATCTATTTCATCTCTTTATTCTAGCTTACAGAGGGTTCTGCCAGTCTCCTGAGGGGGAGGGGGGAAGGCTCTGTGGTATATTTCTCTGCTTTGCTACAATGTACCCTTTCCACTAATTCCGCAAACTTAGTCTTTGAACTGTCTCTCCCTTGATGTTATCTTGGGGGGAGAAAGGAATGTGCCTCCAGCCATCTGGCCTATCTTTTGCTGCAGAAGGGAAGGTGTGAAGACCCAACAACATCATCACAGGCATGGGAACGGACCCTGTTATCAGCTCCTTTCCCACTTAACACCATTCAAACTGACCAGATTAACTATTGGGGTGGGGTTTTCTTGGGACTCTTTTAACCTATTGATCTGAGTGGGAAACCCTCATATCCTGCCTATTATGCCTGCTATCAGCTTCTCTTAATAAAAGTTCCTTTTGGAAAGAAACTGTTCCAAGAGTCCTGCTTTCTTAGGATGCAGTTTTGAAGTGGGCCCTGACATTGCCCTGACAAGTGATCCTAGTACTCATTGGTGAACACTATAAGGATGACACCAGTATGACCATAGTGTATCTGAAAGAGATGGTGCGAGACAGAGGGGCTTGGAAAGTGCTGATCCAAAGAGTGGTCATGGGTCAGACATTACTGAGAGGCTGATGACAAAATGAATGAAGTCTAGTAGTAGTTTGTGTAGCCAAACTAATTCAAAGAAGATCACACAAAGATGAAATTCTGTATAGAAAAGTGTCACATCCAATATACCATAAAAGATATTTTCTATATATAGCAACCAGGCTATGCAGGCAGTGGTTTTCCTTATGACATTCTATGGAAGCAAAAGTTGAAGAAGCAGGATAGGAAGACTATTGATGCTTTTGAACTTTAGTTTGGTGTTGAAAAAGACTCATGAGAATACCATAGACAGCCAAAAAAGCAAAGAAGTGGATCATAAAATCAATCCAAAATTCTCACTCGAGGCATAAACACCTAGGCTCAAATTATCAAATTTTGAAAATATTATGTGAAAAACAAAGAAGGAAAGAAAAGAGGATGTCCAATAGCCAGATGGATAGGCTTGATTATATGGCAAATGGTATACCATTAGAACACTCAAAGGGCCTGGTTGGGGACAGATCATCCTGAAGAAAATCTGTCAATGTAGTCACTAAGAATGAAAAGCAATTTGATGGCACATAATCAAGTAATCAAATCCTGCAGGTGGGAAGAAAACATGGTGAAGCAAATTTATCCTAAAATGCTAGAGATTTTTCAACAATAATGTATATCTGTCAGAATTATATATATTTAACTCAAAAACATCTATACAAAATCTTTGACTTATGCATGTAAGACTTTCCTAGGAACATGTGCTCCTAGATCAAACATCCAAGTCAACTATTTTAACTTGGTGAAATGTAGTTGTTGAGATTTTCCTGTAACTTAAGAATTGGCACATATTCTTCAATTTATGAGGCAATAAAATATACAACATTATATATATATATTATTCAGAACATGGTACTTAAGCTTTGTCTGCCCTTAGAGAGAAACAAATTCATATTCTTTCCCATTGTCCCAAAGTCTTAAAGGTCTCAGTTACTCACTGTGGCAAGACTTGAGAGTTGTAATCTGATTGATACATTGATACAATGCATAGAAAACTAGAGCAATATAGAAATGACTCAGACAGCAAGGTGGATGCTAGGAATTCTTTATGAAGTGATATCTTCAGAAATGAAGTATGTCTTTAGAAAGGTAACTCTTTCCTTCTCTGTAGGAATAACCACTGTGCTGACAATGACCACCATTAGCACTCACCTCAGGGAAACCCTTCCCAAAATCCCATATGTGAAGGCAATTGACATCTACCTTATGGGCTGCTTTGTCTTTGTGTTCCTTGCTTTACTGGAATATGCATTTGTCAACTACACATTCTTTGGTAAAGGCCCTCAACATCAGAAGAAAGCAGCAGAAAAAGCCACGAATGAGAGGAAGAAAATGGAGATGAATAAAGTTCAGGTAACCAATTTTCTGAAAGTTGATATAATTTCCTGGACAAGCATGGTTGAAGCAGAAGATCATAACACTCCTAACAAGATAATTTGTTAGTGAATACATATTACAAATGTAAATATGCTTTATAAAGTGGCCTAATCCTCTTGGTTGGAAAATAATTTTTGGAAAAACAATTTTTGATTTAGATAATATGAAAGGATTCAGAATATTCAATAGTTCATCATGTCATTAATTAGTATATGATATTCGATAGTCAGTGATTTTAATACCAGTATTTATTGTTTAAATATTTCTCTCAAAATTAGCCTACAAATATATCTGTGCATTCCATACATCCATAAATATATGTATAAAGCAAAAACTTTAAAATTAGTGTGGAAAATCTATTGATCAACTTATACTGATTATCTGTTTTTATTGTATTATGGACCTTGCTATGAAACTTTACTTTTTGAGAGATACAAGAAATATCAAAGTAAAGTAAATAAAGAATCCAAGAAGATGCATGCACTTCAATGGTGAAAAAAGTAAGGTACTGCACATAGACAGGAAAAATCAAATGCACAGGTATAAAATAGACAGTACCTGGCTCAACAATAGTAACTGTGAGAGCGATGTAGGGGGTTCTAGTGGACAATAGCTTAAGTATTAGCCAGCACTGTGCTACAGCTGCCCAAAAAACCAATGTGGTCCTGGGCTGCAGCAATAGGGATAACATCAAGATCACAAGAAGTAATAATACCGCTCTATACTGTGATAGTGAGGCCACATTTGAAATATTGTATCCAATTCTGGTCACCATAATACAAAAAATGCTAAAAAAAAAAGCATCCAGAAAAAGATTCTAGAAAAAGTGCAGAGAAAAGCAACATAGACGATAAGAGTTCTGGAAACTAAATTGTTAGATGAATGATTACATGAACCAGGTATGTCTAATGAAGAGAACGACTAGGGGATGACATGATAGCAGCCTTATAATACTTGAAGGACTGTCACAGAGAAGAGGCAGTCCACCTATTTTCCAAAGCACCTGAGGACAGGACAGGAAGTAGAAGCAGAAGATCATTAAAAAGAGATCCAAGCAAAACTAAAGAGAGCAATTTATCAATGGAACGGCTTACCTCCATAAGCTGTGGGTGCCCCTTTACTGGATGTTTTCAAGGAGAGGTTGGACAGCCATTTGTCTCAAATAGTATAGTGTCTCCTTGAGCAGAGCATTGGATAGGATGGGATGGGATGGGATGGGATGGGATGGGATGGAATAGAGTAGAGTAGAGTAGAGTAGAGTAGAATAGAATAGAATAGAATAGAATAGAATAGAATAGAATAGAATAGAATAGAATAGAATAGAATAGAATAGAGCTGGAAGGGACCTTGGAGGTCTTCTAGTCCACCCCCTGCTCAAGCAGGAGAACCTGTACCATCTCAGTCAAGTGATTGTCCAGTCTCTTCTTAAAAATCTCCAGTGATGGAGCACCCATTGTTGAGTCCTTGAGTCAACGGTGAAAAAAGAGCACACATTCTGATGGTTCTAACAGCTTTTATTCTCTTCAGCTCTCTCCGACACAACTTGGAGGCTCACAGGCCTCTCTGCCTCCTTTAATAGAATCCCTGGGCAAAAAGATAACAAACTGGCGCACTTCCGCGCCTTGCGCATGCGTGCAGGCTGGCACCACTCAGTATGGTCCCGGGCAGCTTGCAACAGCCCGGGACCATTGCAATGTCCCAAGCCTGCTTTTGCAGGCTCGGGACACAACCCTTTCCCCCCCAGATGAAACTTAATTAAACTATATTGATAGATATACGTGACCTCAACACGAGCATGGTGTGCTATCCCTATGGAACCGCACATCTGTTGCAGCTACTTACTAGCCACACTATAACATGGTACCATGCTATTGTTTTGGAATTAAATGCCCAAGACTCGCACTTCCAAGTTCCCCAACAGCAGGCACCCTCTTCACCTCCCTTGTTTTGACAGCAATGTCACAAAATCTTCCAAGTATTTGTGAGATCTTTTAACCCTCTGTGACCTCCTCAGATTTTGAGAGCTCCCTTGATCATCCTGTGCAGAGATTGTAGTGGAGTTGCCCCCTCTTTTAAGCCCTGATGGTCCCCGTGACCTGGGTTCTGTTACCTGGTCTGCTTGCTTGCCCACCGGGCTCGACAGACCAGGACTTTGCTCCCTACTGTACATGGTTGATCTGCCTAACTGTAGGCTCTCGGGCCTCACTATGTTCTCGCCAGTATTTGGCGTTTTTGTGATACTCTCCAAGTCCACAATGGACCTATCAAGGGAATGCATCCCTTCACTCCCAAGCCCCGTAACTGGGTTGTCTGGGGTTTCTGCAGTGCCCCAGTACTCAGTTGCCCCCCATTCTATGCCAGAGGTACCAGAATCAGGATTTGCCTCTCTGACTACCTCCCTGTGTGTAGACTTCCTTTTGGAAGCAGTAGCAGCATTGGGCCAGCTTATTTGTTTGTATGCCAGTTCTCTTATGTTATTTGGGTTGTTTGGATGCTCCTGGTTATTCTCCCAGCTTGGAGTGCTGTATTGGGCTTGTGAATAATGAGTATGCCCCCTGGGTGACTCCCTGGCTGGAGTAAGTACTGGTGCCTGTATTGTTCCTTGTTCCCCTGAATTCCTGTTAGGGACACTTGCGGAACCTTGGGAAGGGCCTTCCTCCAACTCTCCGTTTGGCCCTGATTCTTGCCAACACCCTTCCCTTTGCCCACAGTGGTCCCCCTCCCCCCCGGAGAAAACCCAGGAGTTGCAGAGGGAGACTCCAGTCTCGTACACAGCTGATCAATATGCCGCTGAAGGACACGACTGTTGTTCAGGGAAACCCCATAGGACAATGGACCAGTGACCTTGCATACTACCGCCAGAACTCACAGGTGACTGGGCCCATAGTTCCGGGTCCATACCGGGGCGCCTACTTGCAGATACCTTGGTGCCCTTGGTTGGGCAACTCGAGGAGCCACCCTGTCCAGATGCAGCCTGTCAAGTTTGGTGATCAGTCTGCGCCCCCAGTGAAGTTCTGCCGGGCTCTTCCCAGTGGAAGTAGAAGGTGTGGTGCGGTAAGCAAGAAGAAAATCTGCCAACCTGTGGTGCCAGTCCCTGTAGGTCAGTTTCTTGAGAGCATCCTTGGTGATGCGAACCATCCGTTTAGCCATACCATTAATGGAAGGGTGGAATGGTGCCGAAGTTGCATGACAAATCATGTTGGCCTGCAAGAAAGCTTGAAACTCGGAAGAAATGAATTGAGGACCGTTGTCAGAAACCAGAACATCTGGAAGGCCATGTGCAGCAAAAATCCCTCTCAGTACTTGAATGGTCTTGGCAGCAGTAGTGGAAGAGACAGGAACAACCTCAAGCCACTTTGAATGGCTGTCAACAAGGACCAGAAGAATTGTCCCTGAAAGGGCCCAGCATAATCCACATGCACCCTAGACCAAGGTGACTGTGTCTCCTCCCATCTATGCACAGTAGCCTGAGGCATTTCAGGGCGTGAACGCTGGCACAAATGGCATCCATGCACTTGGGCCTCTATTTCCCTGTCTAATCCCGGCCACCATAAATGGCTGCGCGCAAGCGCTTTCATCCTGACAATGCCAGGATGACCCTCATGGAGGGAAGCTAAGACTCTAGGTCTTAATGAGGTAGGAATAACTACTCTGCTGCCCCACAACAGGCAACCCTGAGAAGTGGATAACTCATGCTTCTTGAGCCAGAAGCTCTGGAACTCAGTACCTGGACAACTCTCAGGCCAGCCAGACAAAACCCATGACAGCACACGAGTAAGTGTGAGATCTGTAGCTAATTCAGCAGCCACATCCCTGGCAATTAGGGGAGACTCAGGCAGCGCCCGAATGGAGAGAATATTGATGGCAGGGGCAGGGTCAGCCTCTACCATTTGCAGAGGTAATCTACTTAGGCCATCAGCGTGGCCCATGTCCTTGCCAGATTTTTGAATCAATGAAAAATCATAGGCTGACAAAAAGATAGACCATCTCCGCATTCTAGGAGAGATGATATGGGGAGTTTGTTTGTTGGTGGTAAATAACCCCAACAGAGGCTTATGGTCAGTATAGACTGTGAAATGTCTGCCATATAGAAAATCATGGAATTTTTTAATTCCAGCGACAATGGCCAAGGCTTCTCTATCTATCTGAGCATAGTTTCGCTCAGCAGAGGACAAAGTTCTGGAGTAATATGCAACAGGAACCTGAGTTCTATCAGTTCTTAAATGGCTAAGTACAGCCCCCACCCCATAAGGGAAAGCATCACAAGCAATGCAGACAGGAAGGGTTTCATTAAAATGTCCAAGCATATCATTTGATGTAAGTAAGGCCTTGACCTCATTGAAACTTTTTTCACGTACTTGGGACCACTGCCACACTGCCTGCTTGTCTAAAAGCCTATGAAGTGGTTCTGCTACATTAGCCTTGTTAGGTATGAAAGCACTGTAAAAATTCAAGAGGCCTAGGAATGCTTGTAACTCAGCTTTAGACATAGGCCTAGGAGCCTGCTGTATGGCTTTTAATTTAGATTCAGCAAGGTGAATACCCCTGGCATCTATTCTGAATCCCAGGGAATCTGTAGAAGAAACTCCTATCTTGCATTTGTCTTTTTTAAGTTTTAGGCCTGTTTTTCTGAAGTGAAGCAAAACAGCCCTTAACCTCTCAGCTAAATTCTGAGTGCATTCTCCAGCAATAAGGACATCATCAAAATAGGGGCAAACCCCTGGGATACCTCTCAGGGTGTTTTCCATAACACTTTGGAAAATTCCAGGAGCTACATTTACTCCAAATTGTAGTCTCTTGACTTTGAATGCCCCCCTATGGGTTACAATAGTCTGTGCTTCAGCAGCAGCTTCATCAACAGGTAACTGTTGATAAGCCTGTGCCAGATCTAACTTTGCAAAAACACGCCCCCCTTTGAGGGAAGCCAAAATATGGCTGACTACAGGTACAGGATATGCATGCTGTTGCAATGCCTTGTTTAATGTGCATTTGTAGTCTGCACAAATACGAATGTCCCCATTAGCCTTGAGAGGCGTAACTATGGGGGTTTCCCATAGACTTGAATCAACAGGTTCTAAAATACCTTGCTGGATCAATTTATCCAGTTCAGCATCAATTTTCCCTTTAAGAGCAAAGGGTACTCTCCTTGCTTTCACCCTAATGGGAGTGACAGTGGGGTCAGTTTCAAAGAAACTGGGGGGCCTTTGTAAGATCCAAGCTGTGGACTGAAGACATCTGCAAACTCTTTGCAGACCTCTGCTAGGCCTAACGTTTGCAAATTGTGTAGCCCTGTAACTTGGATTCCCAAGGCCTCAAACCAATCGAGTCCAATAAGACTCATTCGTTCACCCCCAACTACCAATACATCTAATGGACCTTCAAACTCCTTGTACTGTACTGTAAGGGTGGCCTCCCCCTTTACACACACCTTGAAATTTTGAAAATCTGTTAAGATTATATTGGATGGCCTAAGTTTGGCCTGGAACCTGCTGCTATTGCAAATCTTCCTGAAAGTGTGGATAGAAATGATTGAAAGAGCATATCCAGTGTCCAGCTCCATAACCAATGGAACTCCTTGCAACCTCACCTTAAGTGACAGTTTCTTTTTAAGTGGCTTGTGTGTGCCTGTTCTATAAATACTTCTGCGTGATGCACAGAAACCCACCCTGTTTTGGCTGGGGACCCTGGTACCTTTCAGGCGCAATTCTTCTCGAGGTTGTGCCTTCTGACAGCCCAGACAAACAGATGCTATGTGGCCTTGCCTGCCACATGCTCTACAGATTGCAGAACGGAACCTGCAGTCAGCCCTCTTGTGGTGACCTCCACACCCGAAGCACTTGGACACAGCTGGAGCCTTTTCTTTGCCTTCCTTCTGCTTCCTTTCTTTGGATGGGTAGAGATGATCCACCTCATCTTCAGGATCTTCCTCTGAGCTCTCTTGGACTCCCTCATGGTGCACGGAAACTGCTTCTGGGTTGTTCCTGATAGGCCTCATATTCTTGACCGCCCCACCTGCTGCCTCCTCTGCAGTGACCTCTCTCAAGGCATCTTGGAAGGAAATATCTTCTTTTGCAAAGAGCCTCTGTTGCAAGTCTCTGTTCCTTAGCCCGCATACAAAACGGTCTCTCAGCCTTTCTTCTAAATCTTTAAAGTCACAGGGCTTAGCTGCTCTTCTCAAGGCTGCAATGTATTCTTTGGCTGATTCACCAGCTCTTTGATCCCTCTGTTCAAACGTGTGTCTCCATGCAATAACAGACAACTTGGGCTGGAAATGTTCCTTCAATAACTTCTTTAAGTCTTTATAAGTGACAGACTCAAGAGGAGCAGGGGCTGCCAAATTTTCTGCAATTTCAAATGCATCTTGACCACAGACACACAGCAAAGTAGCAGCCTTCAAGCTTGATTCACTCTAAAGTAATTTTCTACTCTAGTGACATAAGACTCCCATCTTTCTGGGTGAGTAACATCGAATTCAGACAATCTCCCTATCTTCGCCATCCTTGCTTCTATCAGCCAGCTTACCTCCAGCGACGCTGTATTGGCAGGCCAGATGCTGAGTTTAATGCTGTCTTCCTCTCTCCAGGACTCTTGGGTAAGCCTTACAAGTCTTCTTTCTTTATCTTGTAAGCTATCCCACCTTCGTCGCCAGTGTTGAGTCCTTGAGTCAACGGCGAAAAAAGAGCACACATTCTGATGGTTCTAACAGCTTTTATTCTCTTCAGCTCTCTCGGAGCTGAACTCCGAGAGAGGAGAGCAGGCCTCTCTGCCTCCTTTAATAGAACCCCCGGGGAAAAAGGTAACAAACTGGCACGCTTCCGCGCCTTGCGCATGCGCGCAGGCTGGCACCACTCAGTCTGATCCCGGGCAGCTTGCAACAGCCCGGGACCATTGCAATGTCCCGAGCCTGCTTTTGCAGGCTCAGGACACAACACCCATGATATCTGGAGGCAAGCTGTTCCACTGGTTACTTGTCCTCACTGATAGGAACTTAATTCCAAGTTGCTTCTCTCTTTGATCAGTTTCCAACTATTGTTTCTTGTCCTGCCCTCTGGTGCTTTGGAGAATAATTTGACCCTCTCTTCTTTGTGGCAGCCTCTCAAATACTGGAATACTGCTATCATGTCACCCCTATTTCTTCTTTTCTTTAGACTAACCAAACCCAAGTCCTGCAGCTATTCTTCATATGTTTTAGTTTCCAGGTCTTTGGTCAGTTTAGTTGCTTTTCTCTGAATTTTTTCCAAGGTCTCAACATCTTTTTTGTAGTATGGTGACCAAAATAGGTTGCAGTATTCCAGGTGTGGTCTCACTAGGGTTTTATAAAGTGGTACTAATACTTCACATGATCTTGATTCTATGCCTCTGTTTATGCAACCCAGGACTGTATTAGCTTTTTTGGCTGCACATTGCTGGCTCATATTCAAGCGATCATCCACTAGGACTCCAAGGTCCCTCTCACAGTTACTGTTTTTGAAGACCTACTAGAAGACCTTCAAGATCCCTTCCAAACCAGTTTTATGTGTTCTGTGTTCTATGTGCATCCACATAAATTTTAATACAAATGAAATGTGTAGGTGATAGGAATGTGATCTTGGAAGCACTTTTCAGTTATGCATAGATACCTTTCAATAATCCTTACCTGCTTTTGTCTCTCTTTATCCTTCTTTTTTCTTTCCTAATTAATTTAAAGTACCTGCTATTTGAGTAGGGAAAATAGCTCTGAGGTTGGCTCTGTGGGTTCCAAGGACCGAAGCAATAACTGACCCAAATCTTCCATAGAATAGAACTTCTTAGATTTTATTTTCACATGATATGTCTTGACTGATTGGCCTAAATAGGAAGGTGATTGCTCTTCAAAGAACAGAAGCTATCCTTTGGGGTCATTCGGGTCACTAGAATAATTATTATTTAGTAATTAAGCTTTTTATTTAGCAAATATGTCCTCATTTTAGGACATTTTGCATTGTTGATTGGTAATGCAGAAGCCCAGATTGCCTTGTCAATTAACTCTTATTGACATGGAATTGAGGAAGTGTAGACTAGGACAAGGACTAAAGTAAGCCAAGACACAAATGATCACTCTCTCCTTCTGTTAGAAGAAATGAGTTCATTTGTAGGTGATCACTACAAGCTCTGAATAGCCCAATGATTTACACAATCAGGTGGTTTGAAATGATTTAAAAACACATTTGAAAATGGAGTACTCTTGTTTGTAATGCTTTAATTTAAAGCAGTAATTCATCCGTTCTTGCCTTGTAATAAGCTGTGGGGCATACAAGTCCTTTAAGTGAAGGGGCCCTATGAATCACCAATTTAAGCCATTAGTGCTCATGGTTATTTGCCTTTACAACAGAGAAAAGAAACAATATTAATGATCTTTATGTTGTCAATGCAAGTGACTGTATAACAACATTTGGAAGTATTTAATTTCTTTGAATGCTTGGTAATTAATACTTTGTTGATTTGTTTGTTTACAATTCTAATTTTAAGGCTGCTTCAGGCCAGTTCTGAACAATATATGATCTTAATTAATGTAATATATAGAAAACAATAGAAATCCAGAAAGAGCCTCATATAATAGAGAGAAATATATAATACCACCAAAACCAACAGTATAATCAAATAGACACACTGCTAAGCTATCCCAGAGCTTGGTGAAAAAGCTAAGTTTTTTAAAAAAATGTTTAAAGGCTTTCAAGATCTGAATCTTCAGGAAGATGATCTGTTAGATCTTATAGGGTAGGCAGAAAGAGAGATACTGTTCTAGATATCACTCAAATATCTAAAACAGCATATGCATTCTAGCCTCATGAAACATTGATATTTATTTTAGGTAAAAGCATCCCTTCCTTGCAATATTCATTGCCACTGGATATGGAAATTCCATTTAGTTCTCATAAACAGCCTAACATTTGTTAACCCACCTCACAATTTTTAAAAGTTTGAGATTATTTGTCTCTGTTTTGTGACTGTGGACTTCTGTCTATTTCTCCATTCAGGAAATTCCTACTTAACTGATTTCTCTGCCATAGGTTTACTGAAAAACATTTTTTTATAAATATTTTTATTGAGTTTTATAAAGATAATAAGGGGATAGGGTCAAAAAGGGTAAGACAATGGGAAACATACAAAAAGGTTAGACCAGGGAAAAGGGATAACACAAAAGTGGGATTAATCCCACAAAATAACATTGCTTCAGCAAGTCTACCAGTCTGGGTTTACAGATTAAATCTTAATAATTACTCTATTATTAAACAACTTTCCATATAATCCCGTAAATAACAAATTAGTCAATAAATCTCATTCATTTCACTACTTAATAATGTTTAATATTAATTAATTATAATCACTTTAAAATAATAATATACTACATATTAATTATAGTTTACCATATT